>NC_034613.1:10107872-10126961 GCF_900095145.1 Mus pahari | reverse complement strand
ATGGTGTATCCAGGACTTGCTATGGTGGGAGAGTTTGGTTCTGATGATGCCAAGTAACCTTGGTTTGTGTTGCTTCTGCTCTTATGCTTGCCTCCTGCCATTTGATTATCTCTAGTGTTTGCTGCCCTCAATATTTTTGATTGGAGCCTGTCCTTCCTATAATCAGGGTTGATTTAGGACTACTCAGAGTCCAGGTTTCTCTGTGATTCTGTGATTCCAGGATCCTGTGAACCTGAGATTCTGAGTGTGCCAGAGTTCTTGGCAGTCAAGTTTCCTCTGAGACCCTGAGATCCTGGTGTAAGAAAGCTCCTGGTATCCTGGTATCCTGGAATCCTAAGATCCTGGGTGTGTTACAGCGCCTGGAAGTGGTGTCTCCTCTGGGGCTGTGGTGCTGTCTGGTGTGTTTGAAACCAATTTATATCAACACTGATCAGAAAGAACCTGAGCAGCTGGTCAGGCAGGGCTCCTGTGTCCTTGTCCCTGCTGTCACAATCCCCTCATGATTGGTTTGGACCAGATGTTGTGTCCACTCACCAGTGATCCTAAGATCCTGGCTGTGCTAGGGCGCCTGTAGCATGGAGAGTTCTCTGTGGACTGTGGGACCATCCACTGAGTTCGTGCCCAAGGTGGCCTGGAGCTGGCACTGACCAGAAGGGATTTGAATCCCTGGTGGGGGGGGCCCTGCGTCCCTGCTGCTGGCACAGGCCCATCAAGATTGGTTTGGAACAGATGTTGTCTTCCACTTACCAGTGATCCTAAGATCGTGTGGAGAGTCCTTTGGGGACCATGGGACCCTCTGCTGAGTTTGAGCCCAAGGTGGCATGGAGCTGGCCCCAAACGGAAGGGCTTGAATGCATGTTTAAAATAAGTTTGGTGCAAATTTATGTGAACTTGGGCTAGCTCTTTGCTATCCAACATGTTTTTATGTTCTACGGAATCCATGGAAATTTGTGGTAAAGATAGATAGATAGATAGATAGATAGATAGATAGATAGATAGACTTTATCCCTATGTCACATTTAAATAATAACAATTCTTAACATCACGGCTTGGTGGTGAATGTTGGTAATCACAGCACTGGGGAGAGTGAGACGGAGGAATGCAGCATCAGAGCCCAGCCTGGGCTACATAGGGAGACCATGTGTAAAAACAAACAATCCTAATACTGGAGAGGCAAAGGGAAGTAGGTCTGTGCAAGTTTGAGGCCAGCGTGCCTCAAATAGGGAGTTCCAGAGAATCTTGGGTCATGTGAGATGCTGTCTAAAAATAACCGACCAACCAAAAATACAAGCTGAATTCTGCTCGACTAACAGGGCACTAAAAAAACTTCTGTCTCTTGGAAAGCCCTCAGAAGTTTGAGAAAAATGTGACCTGGTGACCCATCCCATATACAATCACCAAACCCAGACACTTTTGTGGATGCCAACAAGTGTTTGCTGACAGGAGCCTGTTATCGCTATCTCCTGAGAGGCTCTGCCAGTGCCTGGCAAATACAGAAGTGGATGCTCACAGTCCCTGTATTAGTCAGGGTTCTCTAGAGTCACAGAACTTACGGATAGTCTCATTATAGTAAAGGAATTTATTGATGACTTACAGTCTGCAGTCCAATTCCCAACAATGGTTTAGTAGTAGCTGTGAATGGAAGTCCAAGGGTCTAGCAGTTGCTTAGTCCTACACGGCAAGCAGGCAAAAGAGCGAGAACCAGCCTTCCTTCTTCCAATGTCCTTATATGGTCTCCAGCAGAAGGTGTAGCCCAGATTAGATGTGTGTCCCCACACCTTTAATCCCAGATGACCTTGAACTCGGAGATCTCCCTGTCTTAATCTGCTAGATTCAATAGCCACTGTGTCTCAAGATCTCTATACCAAGATCCAGATCAGAAACTTCTATTTCCCAGCCTCCAGATTAGGTTCACTGGTGAGCCTTCCAATTCTGGATTGTAGTTCATTTCAAATATAGTCAAAATGACAACCAGGAATAGCCACTACAGTCCCCAATGGAGGAACAAGAGAAAGGACCCAAGGAGCTGAAGGGGTTTTGCAGCCCCATAGCAGGAACAACATTATGAACCAACCACTATCCCCAGAGCTCCCAGGGACTAAACCACCACCAAAGAAAACACATGGAAGTACTCATGGCTCCAGTTGCATATGTAGCAGAGGGTGGCCTTGTCAGTCATCAATGGGAGGAGAGGACCTTGGTCCTGTGAAGGCTCTATGCCCCAGCATAGGGGAATGCCAGGGCCAGGCAGCAGGAGTGGGTGGGTTGGGGAGCAGGAGGAGTAGGGAAGTGATAGGGGGAGGGGGATTTTTAGAGGGGAAACCAGGAAAGGGGATAACATTTTAAATGTAAATAAAGAAAATATCTAATTAAAAAAATTTTCATTAAAAAAAACCTTTAAAATATTTTCCCTGACCCTTGTTAAAATAGATAGTGGGTCTATTTTAATTTGGAAAAAACAACAACAACAAAACCTGGAGATTTATAGTGCGTAATCTGAGGGGGTCAAAGTGTAGAATCCTACCAAGACAGGGAGTTCATTGCTGAGCTAGTTTAATAGGGTTCTTACTGGAGAATGACTGGGTTATTAGACATCAGGTGAGAAGCAGGCCTGAAATTTCTGTTAAAGTCAGCAGAATTCTTGCAAGAACAAAAGGCCAAAGACAGGGCCTGAAAAAAGAGCACCTAATCAGAAAGACAGCTTCATTGAAGCATCCTGACTAAAGACTTTTTAAGAACAGTCTGCCATAACTAAACTGGTTATCCTGTTCTAGTACCCTGAGCCGCTCCTCCCTGCATTCCTTTAGCGTAAAAACAAACAAACAAACAAACAAACAAACAAACAAAAAAACCATACTAAAACAACAGCAACAAAACACTCTTGGAAACTTAGAGCGGGTTTGGGGAAGGCCCAGGCTACAGTGGAAAAGAGCAGGGACTACATTTCCCATAAGCAATTGGAGGGCGGGGACCCAGCTATTCTGTCACAAATCCCAAGCCTTGCGGCTGCGCAGGAATTGTTGGAGATCGTGTACGGGAAGAGTGGTGGTGACGCGACTGTGTGGGCGGGGCGAGGAGGAGGAGGAGGAGGCTGAGAAAAACGAGAGACCATAGACTTCCATCTCGGCCTAGAGCGTCCTTTAAAGTGTTGGGGAGAGGCGGGCGGGGACCACCCCCAACTGGCCGCTGGCGGTATCATGGCATCCCGGAACCCCCCTCCCCAAGGTGAGCAGCCAGGGCCCGAAGTAGTCTCTGGGACGCTGCCCACAGCACTCGACCTTTTTATTCCTATGGTGTTTCTCCCTTTCCCTCCTCCGGTGTTTCTGGGGCTCGGTCGCTGTGTAGCCCCTTTGCGAGAGCCCCTTTGAACCAGAGGTCTCCTTTCCCTCCTTTGCGGAACTTAGCACGCTCACCTACACCTAACCAAGGCTAGACCCTGCCCTGCCCCCACCTCGAGCCCTTCTCCATCTTGCAAAATTAGGAGGGTTGGCGGGTTGATTTCCATTTGGTTGGTTGCTTTTTAGTCAGAGCTGGGTTCCTGACCTTTCCTTTCAGGGAAGGATCATCCCCTCGCCCCCTTTCCCACAGACGGAAATGTACCCTGCCCTGACCTTATTCTCATTGTGCGGGTGACCGCCCACTGCTTTGTAATTCAGCTGGCCTCTGGCTGCCGGTCCCTAAGCCTTTCGAAAGGAAATGCTGATGCTGTTACTAGGCCCTTTCTGCTTGAGGCTTTATAGTCTCTGGGATCGAGTTGATCACGCTCGTTCGTTTACATCTGGGCTTTTTTAGTTGTAGGCCAGACATGACAGTGAGTTGTCCCACAGGTTTTATGAAAACAGTTTGTGAGACGTTTCAGACTGTAGAATGAATGAATTTATTTATTTTTTCCATCTTGTATTTTTAAAGACTATGAAAGCGATGACGAGTCTTACGAAGTGTTGGATTTAACTGAGTATGCAAGAAGACACCACTGGTGGAATCGAGTATTTGGCCACAGTTCCGGACCTATGGTAGAAAAATACTCAGTAGCTACTCAGATTGTAATGGGTGGCGTGACTGGCTGGTGAGAACATTCTCTTCATTAAATTTTAGGGGGAAACTGGCTATTGTCCTTTTGTAAATGGCACAGCCTCCATAAATCTTCAATGGCTCCCCACTGTTTAATTCCAGAAGAGCACAACTTTGGGGCTTTTCCCTGATCTAATTGGTTGTATCAGCCTTCAGATAGTCCTTGTTGGATTTTGATGATTTCCCTCTGTCAAAGGCCCACCATAGTTCTGTTTCCACCCTTTACCCTTCCTTTAATTCATTATCAAATTTCCAACTTCAGCAAGTTAATTATAAGTAAGTTGTTATTTGCTATTCAGTGCCAACAATTGGAAAAAACATGAGAACTCCCATTGCAGAACTAGCCTCTAAGATTCTCAGCTCTGTACATAGAAGCATTAATGGTCTGTAAAAAATATTCACGATGATGCATCAGATTCTATTTTTTGTCTACTAGTTCTGATGATAGTGCTTTGAAGAAGATCTGAGAAGATTGCCTTTGCATTAGAATTAATGCAATGATTACTTACTATGCAATAACTTGAGGTACAATAAGGAGTGGGTAATAACCATTAATCAAGCAACAACTCATATAAGCACATATTTACATTGTTGTTACCATGTATTTTAATTCTGTTATTTTGGAATAAAATATTAACCGGATAAAAGGGGGCAGAAACAGTTCAGTATTTTGAAATATGTTGATTACTCTTTTTTTGAAGGGACAGTGCTTAAGTTGTAAGCATTTTTTTCTTTACATTTTAAGGTAAATTCATCTTGTGCTAATTAAAATATTTACATACTTCCTCTTGGCATGGGAAAATGACATTTCTTCATGTGTTTTTTTTTTTCATGAACCTTGGAATAATGATGACCCCATACCTTCTTGTAAATAACATTTTATAATTTAAAACAAAGAACAATTATTGTGAAGATTCCATGGAGTACAGGCACAATAATACTGCTTTATTGAAAAATCATACAGTTAGAACAGAAATTTCTGCTGAGGGCCTTGGTCAATTAGATGATTTGCTGTAGGATGATTATAATTCTGCCCCCTTAAATGCATTTATAATTTGGTGCCAGAGGTGATTGGTTAGTGAGAATCATGGCCGAAAGCCAGATTGTTGCACATTTTCTTCTTACAGACCTAACCTGCTAAGAAGGCCCATAATTGCCAGGTTTTCCTGAAAACCCTAATGGCAAAGCAGAGGTTAGTAGGGCCATCTTAGTGACCAGTACACAGCTTGTGTAGCATTCAACCTGGGGTTAAATGAAGACTTCACTACTTGCTTTTTTCTTTTTTCTTTCTTACTGACTCCTGTATAAGAAACATATTCTTGATAATAATAACAACAACAACAACAATAATAATACATTTGGATTGTCAGTATCAGACAAGTATTCAACCCAGGAGCTATGTAATAGTTTGTGGGTATTTACATCCATCTATTTGTGTGTGTGGCCCAGATGTGTCCCAGTATATATGTGGAGGTCAGAGGATCAAACTGGGATCTTTAGACTTGGTAGCAAGTGTTTTTACCTGCTCAGCCATCTCTATGACCTGATCTGTGTAATAGGACACTTACAGTCAGGTGGCTTGTTTTTGTTTTTGTCTTGTGTGGGCACAAATTTAGGACCTTGCAAGCACTCTAAGTGATATTGCCAGCTACATAAGTGATTTGTTGTAATGATTTGAACTGTAGTATAGATTCAGAGTAGAAAACATTTGAAATCTTTTTAGGATATAACATTGATGTGATATTGTGGCATAAAAGAGGAACAGTTAATATAGGCATAAACCTAACTTAACACTTGAGACCGACCAACTCAAGACATGAGTAGCTTAAGGAGATTGGATTTAGCCATACGTTTTTGATAATAAGAAATGAAAACTAGTGTGAGACTAGGTGGTTGCTAGGAGACCTGGAGGCCTTGAATACTGATTCTGTTGTTAGAGTGTGACCCAGAAGCAAAGCTATGGAATCCCAATGTTACATTCCAAAGGTAATGATGCCCCTAAGAGTGGAAAGGAGGGCTGGCAAGATAGCTCAGCAAGTAGGCTTGATGCCAAGCTTGGTGACCTGAGTTTTATCCACAGGTCCCACATGGTGGAGAGAACCAATTCATGTACATTGTGCTTGGACATGTGTGAATGTTTAGACACACACACTACATAAAAAATTAATAATAAAAATAGGAAGGAGAAAACAGGTAATGTTTTCTAAATGGGGTGTTTGAAGATAAGGATGGGAGTCTGAGATGAATATGACCTGGCAAATGGGGGATACTACCATCAGTTAGAAATTGGGGCCTCAGTAGCAGCTGTTTGGGCTGTTTTGTGTCCCTGTGACATGACTTCTATTGAATTAAGGGCTACTGTGCTCCAGTATGACCTCATCTTGCTTAATTACATAAATAGTGACCTGATTTCCAAGTACAGTGTCACGAAGGACACTAATTTGGTGGGAAGACCAGTTCAGGGCACAAGGCTAGGATTAGAAATCTGCGATACTTTTATAGAATAGTGAAGGGACCATGAGTGTGCTCAAGAGGTATAGGCTGACATTACAAAGTTAGGTGAGACAAAACAATACAGAAAATTAATACTAGATAAGGAAGCTTTGAGGAATGTGGGCAGTGTACTCATCAAAGTAGAATGACACAAGGGGCAGGAAAGTTTTTCATAGGAAATTAATAACACAAAGATGCTGATGCATTTGAAACTATCTGCGTTGGAGCTGGTTTGGAGAGTGTTGCCCAGGTGTTATGAAACACCCTGACTGCATTAAGCAAACCAAACAAGTGACTACTGTGGGAAAACTTAGCTTACACAAATGTAAGAGTATAATGAACCCAAGTACTCATGATTGTTCTCAATAGCTGCTCTTTTGATTTTCCTTTTAAGTCTCCCTCTTCTCACCTTTTCCTCACTATGCAGCAAATCCTAGACATTTTAGAGCGTGCACTTTAACCACCCTGTATGACTGAAGGAAAACACTGAATATTTCTGAGTGGGCAAAGGACACTATCAAAAGAAATTGAAAGACATTAAGCTTTTATTAGGAAAGCAATAAAATGTAGGAGAAATTTAGTACATCAATGCTTGTTCTCATCTTTCAATATTTCTGTCATTAAAGGTGTGCAGGATTTTTATTCCAGAAGGTTGGAAAACTTGCTGCAACTGCAGTAGGTGGTGGTTTCCTTCTTCTTCAGGTATGTTAGTTAGACCTTTATATGTCAATGTTTGGACAGAGCAGAGAATGTTAACTTTACCAATTTCATTCCTGGTCATTTCAATAGAAGGTATAATTTTTCTTTTACACATTAGTTTATAGAAAAACCGTAATGTGCTTTGAAAGCTTGCATCTGTCATGCAAGAAAACAAATACTTCTAGATTCTTTAATATGCTCATGTGTTGATGTGATGTCTGAGTCTGGTGTGGTTGCATACATCCATAATCCCAGCTACTCAGGAGGCCGAGGGAGGAGGACCACAAGTCCAGAGCAAGACATAATCTTCAAACCAAACAGATTTGGGGGTGTATTTTAGTAGTTGAGCCTTTGAGCTTTACCAGTATCCTGGGCTTATGGATGTGTACCTGGTCTAGATCGTACTGTGCATACATTATAGTTTTCCCATAAACTAATGCCAAACATTGAGCAACTAATCACATTTCTGACAATTTTTTTAAACCGAAGAACCAGAGCCAAGTGTGGTATAGGCCTGGAATCCCAGCACTGCAAAGGCTGAGAGAGGTTAAGGCAGAAGAATGTACAAATCCGGGCCAGCCTTGGCCTGCCAGATATATATTGAAACATTCTGGGGGAGAGAAGTCAGAAAGGAAGGAAGAAGCAGATAGCAGAAATTTAACTTTAAAAAATATCCATAATCCTTTCTATAGTCCTATTTCCGCAACAGGTGGATTAAAATTTTAATTTTGTTCATGCTCTTTTAGGGGTTAAAATCCTTTGCTATTACGAGTGTTTATGAGGATATTATCTGCCATTATGTCTGTTTGATATGTATTTTCCTTAAAATAGCATTTCCTGAAGAAGATCAAATACAGTAAATCTCAAAATTGAAGATCTCTGGGAATAAATGTTAGCAATTTTAAAGATGCAGAGAACTGTTAGTTATACCATATTTAAGAAATGATTGCTATTCGTAGCAACCAGAATCTGACTTTAGTGCCTAAGCCATCGATCCTGTAATAACCAACATAGTCATCTTGAGTGCAAAGAGATAGTATTTATATGAATTAAGTGTTGGTGTAAGTAGTTTCCTAGCCAGCTGTTTTAAGGCTATCTTTTCATTAATAACAACATTAAGAATAATCTTTCTTGTGCTAGAAGTAAAATAATGTGATTAATATCTAAATTTAGTTATTTGGATGTATGCTAGTATTTAATACAGAAGAGGAGTACGCGTATGCTGAATTGGCTTGCACTTGTATAGAATGATACAGATGATATGATAGATAGACTGATAGATAAGTCTGTCAGTATTTTGGAAACTGAGTTATCATTTCCATTCAGTGCAAAGGGCACTAGACTGAAGCAGAGTGGACTAGAACTGTTGACAGAATTGAATTGTGCGTTTGTTTTCATCTGCTCTTGCATGCTTGCCTCTCAGAAGTCTGTTTCAGGTGTTCAGTATTCATTCACTGTTCAAATCCACATTTTTCTCACTGGTTTTCTAAGCCTGGCATTTTTGAAGTCTAAGGCAGAAGGGCTCAGGTCCTGTCTGTGGCAAATCACTTTCACCCACAGATATAATTAGCCTTGAAAACACAGTAGGGGGGACCTGAAAGAAAAACTAGAGAAAGAAGTGGCAGCTTTAAAGCTAATTAATTGCTTTACATGCTTAGGCCTGATTCCATATATCATAACATTTGCTTATAATTAAAGATAACTATTAGTTTGGGTTAAGACTTAAAGCTTTGCTGGTAACAATATTAAATGTTTTTCAGTAGATATTTGTCATATTGCCTTCTTTAAATAGACATTGGAGCTGCTCTTAGTACAGTAGTATTTACAACTAAAGAGTCCTAGCCAATTACAGATTTCTCCATTATCCCTGCTTAACTTTAGAAAAGTAGACAATGCTCTATGAGTATTTCAGCTTTCTACAGTTATATATGCCCATAAATAAGGGACACATACGTGTAGAGGGCTTGTCGGAGCTTAGTCCTCTGCTCTTCCTATCCTGCCTTTACCCCTCCCTTGAAGCTGTCTCTTCAACTTCTCACAGAGCCTCCTTTTCCCTGACTGACGAATTTTTGATCTTTCAGCTGCAGGAGTTCACTATTGGCTACACATTATGGAATATTCACTGTTATTTTTGAGTCATCCTGTTCTATTTCCACCTGAATGCTTTCGGTCCCTCCCCCATGTCCTCTGGCCCCATCTTGAGTATTGTTTCATAGTTATGTAGCTATGATTAAGTGAGCTTCTTGAATTCATGGGTTTTTTTTAATTGAAAATGCATACAGTACATTCTGATCATGGCTCCCCCTCTCCCATTCCTCCAAGATTCTCCCACCTCCACACCACTCAGCTCCACACCTTCTTTCTCTCTTCAGAAAACAGGCAAATAAAACAGAATAAAAACGAACAGATAAATGTTCTTTTTAATGCAGAAAAAGCAACAGAAACACTGAGGTTTAGACCCTTATTTCGAGTAAGGCATGTATTCCTATTATCTAAATCTTCTCTTGTAGGAATATGCATTAGGTAACCTGTTTAGTGTTTTGGAGAGGGCCATCTCAGGATCTTCTGTCCTGCTAGGTTTTTTTTTAGGGGATTTTCCTTTCAGTACCATTCTGGATATTCCCTTTGCTTTGTCTTGGTTTCCTATTTTCAAGAGACATGTCTTCCCATCATTACATCTTCAAGTAACTTGTGGAGAAAATAAGTATGGACAGTGTAACTTTTGAGATTTTTGCATGTGTGACATTTTCATTTTGTCCCCCATTTGAGTAATAATGTAGCTGAGTTTAGATATTGCTGCATTGTCTTCAAGTTCAGTGTTGCTGTTTAAAGTCTCAAGCAGTTCTAGTGCAGGGCTATTTATTTGTATGCAGCCCTCCCTCCCCACCCACTCCCACCCCCCACCTCCCAGCAAATCCTTAGCAGATTTTCTGTGTGTGTTTGTGTTCTGGTTTGTCACATTGTAGTCCTTGGTGTGGGCCTATTCTTACCCATTGTAACACTTTTCAATTCAAACACTTTTTTTTTAATATTAGCTAATAAGTTCCTGTTCTTTGTTTACTCTCAGCGCTGCCTGGCCAGTATATTTTCTATGATATAGATCTCCTAGACTGGCTATCTAATTTTCATAGATTAGCTTCCTGGTTTTTTTAGTTCTCCTTTTGGTTTACTTTCTGGGAAATATTTTCAACTTCAGTTTCTAGCAGAGTTTTTCATTTCTACTTTTTATGTCTATTAATCTGTTGTTACTGAGAATTCACTAGGCAAGCATTCTACCACTGCCATACATGTAGCACCAACCCTTGTGCTTATTTAATTCCTATGAGGTATTTATGATTATTTAAAGAGATTCGGAGGTAGACTATGTTCATATGAAATTGACCCTCCTGAATTCCATTTTTGTTATGGAGAAGAACATGAACATCAGTGGAAACCACTTTAACTGCTTGTCTGTAGCCCATGAAGATAGGGAGAAATCGTGTGCTTTGATGCCTTCTCTAATTTGAATTGAAAACAAAAGGTTCTTAAAAGCTCCCACAGTGGCTTGATGTGTTAGGGTGGGAGGGATACCCAGGGGAGCCCAACCTTTTAAGGTGAAGGGGATGGGAGAGGTAACTAGGAGGGGAGCAGTGAGCGAGATGTAAAGTGAATTTAAAAAGAACTGTTAAAAAAAAAAAAAAGTGACTGGGCTGGAATTATTTAAATCGCCAGATGCTAGTTTGAAGTAATTGCCTTCTTTGGCCACAGGTCTTGAGTGTTGGGTCAAATGGTCTCTCATGCATGAAGTTCTTAGATTCTATACAGAATGTTTATTTGTTCAGTGTTACAGACAACACTGCAATGATAGCTGTCTGTTTGCAGTACTGGAGATTGAGCCCAGCGTCTTATGTGTATGCCTGGCAGACCTTCTCCCTCTGGGCTACAACCCAGACCCTTAATTAACCACCCATTTTCATCTTTCACATTCCTTTGAGACAAAACAAACATATTAAAGCCTTTTGATTACCAAGTGCTTCTAGTAAGAATACATCCATTGCATTTCCATGTCAGTACTAAGGATTAAAATCAGGTTTTCATGATGATATAGCAGACCCTTTGCCTACTGAGCCATTTCCTCAGCATGCCTGCCTGCCTTTTTTAAAATTTCCTTCCTTCCTTCCTTCCTTCCTTCCTTCCTTCCTTCCTTCCTTCCTTCCTCCCTCCCTCCCTCCCTCCCTCCCTCCCTCCAATTTTTCTTTGCTTCCCTCCTCCTAGTCCATCCCCCCTCCCTCCCTCCCTCCTTCCCTGTTTTGTTTTTTTTCTTATGGCATTAGGGGTCAAACACAGGGCCTTGTACATACTTAAGCAAATACTTTGCCACTGAGCTACATTTTCAGCTCTTGTTTTGTTTTAAAACCTCTCCTTACAGCTTTTGCTTCCATAATTTGTGTTTTTGTTGGTGTTTTGTTGTTTTGTTTTGCAATGTTAAGACTTAAACATGCAGCCCCAGCCCCCTGTCTAAGTGTGCCCCTCCCCTTCCTAGCTTGTATTAAAAACCTTCCAGTGGTGGCACATGCCTTTAATCCCAGCACTTGGGAGGCAGAGGCAGGTGGATTTCTGAGTTTGAGGCCAGCCTGGGCTACAGAGTGAGTTCCAGGACAGCCAGGACTATACAGAGAAACCCTGTCTTGAAAACCAAAATAAAGAGAAAAAAAAAAAACCTTCTGTCCTCTGTGTCTGATGATGTGTTCCTGTTTAAGAACTAGGCACTAAAATTTGATATAACTCCAAATCCTTAATGGGAGTCTTTATTTCGGGAAATCTAGCTAGTCTAAGAAAAAAAAAATCTGAAGACCTGAAATTGGGAGTTGGGGCGTCTTCCCAGTGAATCATTTATGGTGAGGCTGACAAACAGAATGTCCCATCTACCTCCTTACAGCTACTAAGCAGAAATGAATCTTTGCTGAAAGCTTGGTGCTATTTTTAACATGTATTTTTTTTATTGTTGTGATTCTGGGGCTCTAATTCAGGATGTCTTATATGCAGACAAGGACTATACCACTGAGCCATACTCCTTACTTTTAATGGAGAAGTTTTTATGCTAATAAAGCTTCTTTACTCAGTGTCATTAAATATTGAAGTGCTGTAGGAAAGTCAAATACAGTTCAAAAAGTGGTCATCATTGTTCCACTTTTCTCTAGTCTGCCTAGTTTGCATTTCTTTATACTTAAGTTATATAGGTAAGTTAGAAATGAACTTATCAAGAAAATCTCATCTGTAGAAACCATTTTCTCATTCACTCGTAAACATAATAGGAACCATTGGGATAATCTAGTCCAGTTACTTTGTTGAGTGCTCCTTGAAACAGATTGGTTAGCACAGTTTTGGAGATTTAGTTTTTATTCATGGTCTTTATTATCATTCACTCAGCATTTCTCACTCATTTTCTTGCATGACATTATTTGTTACCAGGGATACAGAGTTTCTGCCAAACAATTATAATCATATGGTCAAGGCCAAGCTGGATGGGTGCCTGTGGTATGGTGAGAGTGCAGGGAAGGAACTTGGATTGCTTGGAGGTATTAGAGAGGAGGACCCCAGAGGGACATTGAACTAACTGTCTCAAGATTTTTCATCTCCCTGCAACTGTGTGATACTCTACTTCAGTGTATGTTAACATGGAGAGCATTTTGGCTATTCTAACAATAACTAAAGCCATGCACATGCATAAAATCTTTGCATTTCAATAAAAAGATATGTTGAAATTCAACCTACAGTTAAGTTCTGTAAAGGTTACAAAGCAATCAACTAGTTTGAATAGTTTGTAAGGCAACTTTTCGGTTTTTAGAGAGAGCGTTTCCTTTAAAGTTCATTATCACCTCTGCCTATGATCCAAATCGCTGTGTCAGGCTCTACCAGAAAAGTTTTCATGTGTCAATCAATTTGATCACCTCTCTTGCTGAGGATAGAGTCTGATGGTACCTGGTGAGTGAGTATTGGAAGAGCTGCAGATAAACAAAGTCTACTGTGGAGTCAGTCACAGAGAAAAATAGAAAAAAAATAGAGCCTACGGTGCAGGTCAGGTTCTTTATATGAAATAAGATATTTTTGTTATTTGAAATATTTTATACGTGCTTAAAGCCTTGTATGTTGTTAAAAGCCTATAAAGAATGTATCAGACTGATAGACGTTATTTATAATAGTATATATAGTTTAATTATTTACTTCTTGTCTACTTATTTATATTTATATTTTACTTATACTGGTTACATCTTGCTATTGTTCCTGTTCCACTTTTGCCATTGGCCCAGTAGCTTCATGTAAGGGTTCTTAAGATGAATTTAGCTATAGTTTTTATAAAAGGATTGACTGTCTGAAATTTATTATGGAAAGCAATTACTATAGTTTTTAAATGAAAGTGAAAGCCCATCATTACTCCCCTTCCCTTTCCTACCTCCAGCTCTCTCTGCATACCCTGCTGTCAAACTTCATGGCCTCCTTCACTTTGTTATTATTATATATAGGTATAAATGCATGCATTTAGTGTTGCATGTATGTATATGATTTCAGAGATGACAACTTGGAACCAGATACCCAATAAGAGTCTCTCCCCTGGGGTTGATTAATTCTCCCCATTTCAGCAATCATTAGTTGTCTGTAGTTCTTTGTGTAAGGGTGGGGCCCATGAAAAACTTTGTTTTCCATTATAGCTGTGTATTTGGTATTCTCATTGTTCAGGTCCTCTTTAAGCAGCCGTATTGGTGAGATTTCATGGGTGTAGCTTACCTGCCATTTGTAGGAGACAAGGTCTTACAGCAAATTTCCTGGTCCCTTGCCTCTTAGATTCTCCCCTTTTATTCTGAGATACTCCATGAGCCTTAGGTGCAGCAGTTGTGTTATAGATGTATCCCTCATGTCTGAGTTGTGTTTTGTAATCATATCTATCTGTTGCAAAGCAAAGCTGCTTTGATTATGGGTAAAAGCTATACTTATCCGGTTATCAAGATAAGTATTTAAACTGCAGTTAGGAATTCCGACGATTAAAGTAGCAGTACTGGGCTCACCTCTGAGGTTTCTGATTTCACTACTTGTGTGTGGTTGGCTAGGTTTCCAGTAAGTACTAGACTTAATTGTCTTCCTGTTGAGCAGGCCTTAAGTCCAAATAGATAGCTATCTGTTGGTTACTACCACAATATAAGTGTCACTATTGTGCCTTTCGGGCTATCTTCTTATACTGGTAATTGTGATTAATAGGCATAATGGGTGGGTAGGACAGTTGGTTGCTTTTTTCCCTTGCCATTTTGTATAGCACCTCCTGGTACTATGAGAGCTAGTCCTCAGGAAGAAAGGTTCTAGATCATGTCTAGCTCAGATCCTTCAAGTCCTCCGTTTGAAGTGCATGGTGAGCTCAGCAATGTATACTTACTTACTTTCAACTTGTGGGAGATTACCAAGGGCAGTAGCAATAGCCTATATTATTTTGGGAGTCTCTTGGACTCCTGAACAAGTCAAGATAGCATTTTTCATCAGCTTTTGTTTAACAGTCAGTGGCTCTTGTGGGTAGTATTGTCAGCCTAAGTGGCATAACTTTATGAGTGTGTGTATACATATATGTATATATATAAATGAATATACATTATCCTTTACATTGTACATTTTAGGTAAATAGAAAATAACATGATTCCATATGACTTTTTTCAAACATCCTTAGTTCTATTTTCCTACTCCTCATGCTCCTTGTTCTGTATTGACCTCCCCCCACCCCAGTTAAGCCTCGTTGCCCATTTCTCCCCCCACACACACATATCAGTTGTATCCTGCTATTCCTATCTCTAGCATACCCCATACTTTTGAGCCCCTTTTTATTTCCTGATTTCTGTGGTTAGCCCAGGTTATCTATTCAAATCTGAAGATTTGGAGGTAGGACCCACAGGTGAGAGAGAACATGTGGTATTGGTCTTTCTGGGTCTGGGCTTCCTCATTCAGTAAAATGTTTCCTAATTCTGTTTACCTGGAAGTTCTTTCAATTTTCTTTACAACTGAATAGCATCCCATAGTATATATGTACCACATTTTCATTACCCATTCATCAGTTGTAGGACTTTTAAGTTGTTTCCATTTTCTAGCTACTGTGAACAGAGGAGCAATGCACATGGATGGCTGAGCAGGTACCTGTGGAGGAGATGTGGAGTCCATTGGGCATTTGCCAAAGAGTAGTGTAGCTGCGTTATTTGGTGGAATTATTTTTAGCTTTTTTTTTTTTAAAAGAATTTTCCACACTGATATCTAAATGAACTACATCAGTTTGCAGTCTCTCCAACAGTAAATAGAGGTTCCCTTTTCCCCACACTCTCTTCTTAAATTAAGTCGATTCAGAGCTAGTAAAGTGCCTTTATCTGGCTATTTGAAATTTCTTTAATAACTTGTCAACTGATTGCTTTCTGATTACTAGGTATTTCACATCTACTTAAGTAAAAGGTACTTTTTATTAGTCATACACTTTAGATAATCTGTCTTTTTAGCTGATTCCCTATTCTAAAGGGTAGGATGAAAGCTGTTATAATACAGCTTTTTGAATCTTTCCCAGCATGTACTATATTTTCATTAACTCTGTGTTGATTGCATGTAGGAGCTGGTTAGTTACTATGTTAAAACTCTGCATTTCTAACCGCACCAGAGAACTCCTAAGAAGAGCAGGAACAAAATCTCCTTTGTTCAGTTCCTATTGACTGAGTACATTGGCGAGTCAATAACAGTTTCTTACTTAGAAGCTCCAGGAATTCCTGCAAAACTACATGGCCTTCTACTTCTGGGCTAGTATTCATTCTCATTGTATGTTTGCAGGTTGCCAGTCACAGTGGCTATGTACAGATCGACTGGAAGAGAGTTGAAAAAGATGTAAACAAAGCAAAAAGACAGATTAAGAAGCGAGCGAATAAAGCAGCACCTGAGATCAACAACATAATCGAAGAGGTCAGGCAGTGACATGTTTGCCTTCTGGTTTGGTTTTTTTTTTTTTTTTTTTTTGTTAATAGGTTTCAATAGAAAATATGATTGGGGATTGCATTATCTTAATGATGTTTGAGCCAAGTGTGGTTGCTCACCTATCATCCTAGCACTTAGGAGACTGAATCAGGAGGATTGCTATGAATTATAGACCACCCTACCAGCCTGTTCGCTTGAGCTACAAAATAAAATTGTGTTTCAAGAAAGCAAAGCAGACCAAAAAAAAAAAGAAAGAAAGAGAAAAAAAGAAAATAGTTGGGAATGTTATTTATCTGGAATTCAATAAATCAGAGGTTCTTTTGAAATTTGCATTTTTATTTTTGTTAAAATAAATACATCAAGTTTACCATGTGCAAGTATACAATTTAGAAGCACTATATCCATACATGCTTTTGTACAGTTATTACCACTATCCATTTGCATAACTTAAAATTTTTATTAAGTACTATTTCCCCAAATTCCCCTTCCCCTAACCTCTATTTGGTTTTGGGACTGTCAATTAATTAGAGTATACATAAGTAAGATTGTGCATTTGTCCTTCTGTTTTCCTATTTCATTCAAAGTAATATGTAATATAATCTAGTTAACGTAATATATTAATATCTAATTCAGTGTAATATTTGTAGCATCATTATGAGTATTTTTATTGACACTTTGATTTTTAGGCAACAGACTTTATCAAGCAGAACATTGTGATATCCAGCGGCTTCGTGGGAGGCTTTTTGCTAGGCCTGGCGTCTTAAGGACTTGAAGGCTCTATGGTAGTGGATCCAACAGTTAGAGGAAGACTGTAGCAGCAGAGCTATCTCTTAATGGCACAGGCTACCAGTCTCCAAAGTAAGGAAGAGCCGGCTGGACAAGTGCACATGCAGCAGCTTAGCATTTTGCCACCTGAAGCTTCCCAAGCTAGTATCTGCTGTAAGACAACCTATGCGGTGTGTAAACAATAGTATTCTTGAGCAACCATGGATTTTGCAAATTTTTAAATGTAATGTTTGTTTATAAACTAGCCTATGATTATCATCACTGGATATAGTGGAGACAAAACAAAAGCTGTTACATGTACTGTCCAATGAAATATTACCCTACTTTTCAAAGTTTTTTGTGCTTTACTGTCTAGTGCTAATAATTAAAAATTGTCTTATAGCTTCAATATTATGGCTGATTTTATTTTAACGATGTGTTTGCAATAAACGGAAGAATTGTTTTACCCCTTTGTGGAAGGCAACAATAGAATTATTAAGATATTAAACTCTTCTGATATATCAATCTTTAGATTTTCCCCCCTTCTGTTTCTTACTTTGCTTATGTGTAATATTTACATTAAAGGAGGATTTTGTAATGAAATACTAAATGACTAAAACACTTTCCCCTTCTCTAATGTCTACAGTTTTTAAAACGTCTCCTTGTATGTTCTAATTTTTCAAGTTTGATTTGTTTATCCCTGATAGCTTAGATAGAACTAATTTGGGAGTATGTTATTAGTTGGGTCATTGATATGCTTTATTAATTTCAGATGCATCTCATTTTTTTAATTTCTAAAAATCCTAATTATTTTTTTGTCTCTTCACCAAAAGGTACAGGTTGCTTTAAAATACTTAATAGTATAATATGAACTTATTGTCTGAAGAACTGTGATTTTCTGTGTAGTCCTAAAATTGTAGCTTAAATATAATTGCTTCCTTGATTATGTGATGTAAGCACTAGGGCTCTCAGGCATTGCTAGCGTTACATTTCTTGAGCACTAGGCCAGTTTACTTGTTTCTCTGGGCCAGCCTCACACTTGTTCCGAGCATCTCTTGTCCAAGAACAGCTTTCAATATTGTTATTCTTGTTCATAGAATTCTTGGTTGTCCCCGAGGAAAACAGCAGAACAGTCTTCAGCCACTCGGATTATCTCCTGAGATAGGGCGTTCCCATTGTATACTCTGTGTCTTGTAAATGTGTCATTTCATATTTTTGATATTGGTTACAAGCTGTGTGCTTGTACTGTCTTGAAATTCTTTAAATTCAAATGTACAATTGAATTTTAGTTTCCTTTATTCTCATTAGTGCCTCATATAGAATGCTAAATAAAACTCAGTTTCTTAATATGAAGTGATTGTGCTTATAAATCCTTGTTATTCTTTTTTGAGCTTTTCTCCATTTTTCTCTGGCTAAACTTTTCATTGTTATAAAATTAAAAGGAGCAAATATCTTGATGTGTTCAGCTCTTGTCAGTAGAACCATGAGAACCTGGCCCTGCTTCTGAGCACCACAACTGGGGGCTACTGTGCAGCAAGGCAGGTTTACTTCAAAGTACTGTAGTCATTTTATTTTGAAGATGGCTATAGTGTCTGTTCTTTGGGTGATATGTTAGAAGAGTAGGGAAAACACAATATGTCTGCTCTCAAGCTTTCAATTAGAGGCATTACAATATTCCAGTCCTGAAGAATTCATATTGTAATATGGGAGCTATTCAATTACGGTGTTGAGTGGAGAGAATTTCCTTTAAGATTCCAAATATACAAATGAAAACAAGAGTTGGAAATGATGGTGTACTGCAATAATTCCAGCATACAGAAAGCTGATGCAGGAGGATCAGAATGACTGGAGGCTACAATGGGTACGTAGTAAGCTTCTGTCTCACAGCAAAGGCTAAGTGTGATGGTGTTCACCTTTAATCCCAGCACCTGGGAGGCAGAGGCAGGCAGGCCTCTGAATTCAAGGCCAACCTGGTCTACATATTGAATTCTGGGCTAGCCAGGTATACGTTATAGACCCTATCTCTAAAACCCAAACCTAACAAAAGATAACACTTTTATTGTACACTTCTTCTTCTTCTTCTTTTTTTTTGGTTTT
>NC_034613.1:10102549-10107792 GCF_900095145.1 Mus pahari | reverse complement strand
GTTTCTCTGTATAGCCTTGGCTGTCCTGGAACTCACTTTGTAGACCAGGCTGGCCTCGAACTCAGAAATCCACCTGCCTCTGCCTCCCAAGTGCTAGGATTAAAGGCGTGTGCCACCATACCCAGCTTATTGTACACTTCTAAGTCTTGAAATGTTTTGTATGCAAATGTAAGTTGTTACCAGTACTCTGCCATACCTTCCACTCTCTCAGCCTTCTTCTTTCCCCTTCTGGCTATGTTGTTTCTCCCTCTAGGTTGAGCATTACCTGAAACAATGTGTTACTCAATCTATTAACTTGTACGGCATATGCACTGACTAAATTTCCCTTATCTGAACTCTTGGCATCAGAAGTATTTTTTTATTTCATGTTCTGGAATATTTCCTGTTGTAGATTTTTTCCCTTCTGTTCCTGTGACAAAATAACAAGAAACTTAAGGAGGGAAAGGTTTATCTTGGCTCTGGTTTTCAACCTATGGGTCATTACCGCTTTGGGATCACATATCCGATATTTACATTACTATTCATAACAGTAGCAAAATTACAGTTATGAAGTAACAATGAAATAACTTAATGGTGGGGGGGGTCACCACAACAGGAGGAACTGTCTTAAAGGATCACAGTGCTAGGAAGGTTGAGAATAACATTATACTCTGATCCATCAGAGTGCTGAAGTCAAGGATGCAGAAGCATGAAGCTGCTGCTACTGCTGCTATCACATCTGCAGACAGGAAGAGAGCTGTTCTGCTAGCTTCTTCCTTTGTGCAGTCCAGGACCCAAAGTCTTCAACACAAAATTCACTTGTCTTACACACACATTGGCTACATGTACCCCAACAGTAATGGTAATTTTATATAATACTTTTTTATATATATTGCAGTTAAGGAGGGTCAGGAGCTTCTCTTGGGGGTTGCTGTGTAAATTTTTGTGCCTGTATTTGACTGGGACCTATCACATGTGCTAAGCTGTAGAATTTTCTATTTGGATGTATTATGTTGGCACTGACAAAGTATCTATTTGGAGAATGTTTTGGATTTTGGATTTCATTTTGGGGTTATACAATCTGTCTAGTGCTTTGCCTGTGGTAGGTGTTATAAATTTCAAGACCACTGAGAAAGAAAAAAAAAACCACAGACTCAATTCAAATTGCAATTAGCTGAATTTATTAAAAATTACTAGCAGGGTGACAGCCTTAAAGCCAAATTGAAGGCATGTGGAACAGAAGGGAAGGATTTTTAAAGGTGGAGCCCACACTTAGCTTGTTTTTGTGGAATCTGTAGCTACGTGAGAAACTGCTTCTCTCCCCTCAGCTGCATGAGAAGCTCTCTCCCCTGTATCCAGTGTTAATTAAGCAGGTTTTTATAGAAGCCAGAGCAAGTGGTTAATTATCTCACAGCAGTTATACCATTATGGGAAGGGTATAGGTTGTTAGAAGCTCATCTTTCAGGAATTTAGGGCAGAGGCCAATGGCTACAAAGGGTACCTGGTACAGAACGGAGTTTCCTTAGCCATTGCATTCCACATTGGCTCCAGATCATATGGATCAAATCAGTGATTCATGTTGAGGTACATGTTGATTCTGAGCCTATACAGCTAATATCTTTTTTAAAATTTATTATTATTATTATTATTATTATTATTATTATTATTATTTTCTTTATTTACATTTCAAATGCTATCCCGAAAGTTCCCTATACCCCCCCTGCCCCCTGCTCCCCTACCCACCCACTCCCACTACTTGGCCCAGGCCTTCCCTTGTACAGCTAATATCTTAACAGTTGACTTTTGTTATGAGATAGCATAATTATAATTCACTAGCCCATTGCATTCTGCATTAGCTCTAAAACAGTGGTTCTCAGCCTTACTAATGCTGCGACCCCCATATTGTGGTGATCCCCAACCATAAAATTATTTTCATTGCTACATTATAACTGTAATTTTGCTTAGAATTGTTATGTAAATATCTGTGTTTTCTGATGGCCTTAGTTGACCCCTGTGAAAGGGTCATTTGACCCAAAAAGGGGTTGAGAACCACAGCTCTAGGTGAATGAGTTGAATCTCGAGAATATAATTCTAAGTCTCCTGATATTTAGTGTTTGACACTGACTTCCACAAATGAGCATTAGGATGTATAAAACAGCAAGAAGAAAATAAACATCTGATTCACCCAGGAAACTTTGGTACCCATGAAGTAAGCCATTCAGATTCCAGCCCCCATTTTGAGTAGCACTTTTGCAAAATTTTTTATAACAAGTACTTACGATACTGAGAGAGTCTGGAGGTTAACATGGGTCCTGGTATGCCAATAGCCAACATAGGTAGCCATTTTCCCTTTTGCCAGAGAGAAAAAAGTGACTCATTTTTGTAGAGCAGAACTAGTTTCCTTTAGACCTAACACACTGTTTTCTATAACTGCTTCTCAGCTGAAATTAGGACATCGTTGTCAGGACTCCAGAAGACTGAAATGCCATCCACAGGCCAGGAAAAGGCAGGGTATATTTGCTTTGCTGCCCAGGTTATGCTGGGCTACTTGGGGCTATTAAAGTACAGGGAAATTGAAGTAGTATGAAATGCTGATCCAAGGACTCAACCTGGTAGAAGGTTCCATCAGAGCCCTCTGGTTTACATCAGCTTTCAGCAAGTTCAGTGCTGGCTGTTTCTGAAAGACAACTCCAGGCTCAGGATAGTTGAGTAACTTAGGGGAGAATCTTAAATTTGAAGTTTCCAGTCCTGTGGTCCTGGTTGTTGGGGTGGTGGGAAAAAAAATCCCAAGACTAGGGATAAGAGAGAACCCACCCTCAGAAACAGGCTATAATGTGAAGAAACTTAGACCATTGACTGATTCAAGAGGAGTACTTACCTGAAATCTACTTGACCTGTAACAGGTAGATCCAAGTCACAATTCCATAAGGCTTACGTGAAGTTTTTTTTTTTTTTTTTTAAGTTTACAAAAAAATGAAATAAACGTTTTAGAGCTATTAGCATTTCTATTGTTTGTAATCTGTACTGGAATCCTCATTATAGAAAAAGCAGTTAACAAGTATCTGTAAACAGCTGGAGTAGACTCATGCCTTTGAGCCATAGCAAATGCCTGGGAATCCAAAATATGATTCTGGATTAAATGCATGAATATTCTTCCCTCTATCCAGAGGGCCAGAGATATTGAACAGAGATGTTTTCAGCAGGATGAGAAGTACTTTTAAGTCTATACTTAGAAGACAATCAAAAGAAAATTTAAAATTTGACCTGTGACTCTAATAGTAGCCAGTTCTTTACAAAAGCTAGATTAATAGCTTATCAGAACTCTATTGGCTAATATGTTAAAACTATGAACTGTTGAAGTCTTAATATCATGTATCTTATTTGTACATATCTTAAATTATTTCCTTAGAAATTCATAATTTAAATATCTTTTTATTTAATAATTTACCATAAGACACAAGTGGTTGTTTATTGAGAGTGGTCATTGAAAAGCAAGTGTCTTAGGGTTTCTATTGGTGCAATGAAATAACATGACCTAAAAGAAAGTTGGGAAGGAAAGAGTTTATTTGGCTTACACTTCCACATTGCTGTTCATTATTGAAGGGAGTCAGGACAGGAACTCAAAGAGGGCAGGAACCTGGGGGCAGGAGCTGATGTAGAAGCCATGGAAAGGTGTTGCTTACTAGGTTTGTTCATCATGACTTGCTCAACTTTGCTTTCTTATAGAAGCCAGGACCACCAGCCCAGGGATGGCACCACACACAATGGCCTGGGCCCTTTCCCATTGATCAATAATTGAGTTTTATCCCTGTTAAATTTGATCCTTAAAATTTGAAGATTGAATTGAAAATCATTCAGCAGAAAAATAAAACATTAAATCATCAAAACAATCCACAAAGAAAGCAGGAATTTTACAAATCCATAAACACAGCCCACTGAGAGGCTGGGAACTTTATTTTCCTTATCCTTTTACAGTATACCTTTATAGAATGTAATTGTTTCTTATATTACTCAGTTTGTCCAAATAGCTAAAGTTTAAGAAAATTAGACAAAGAGGCTAAACATAGTTCAAGTCTGTTGTGTTTTATAAAAAGATAAGGAGAGAGGAATATGTTTGGTAGATGTGCAGTCAGGTACTTCTGCAGGCCCATGCTGAGGCAACCCTACCCCCTGAGGGACCAGCCACACAACGGTATAGTATAGACTAGAGTTTATTCAGGACATGGGAACGGGGGGGGGGCAGGGGCGGGGATTGAGGGAGTAGTGAGAGAGAGAGAGAGAGAGAGAGAGAGAGAGAGAGAGAGAGAGAGAGGAGAGGGAGGACTAGGAGGAGTAGAGGCTGGCCATGAGCATGTGGAGAGAGGGGGAGGGGGAATTGGGGAGGGGGAGGAGGAGCAAGAGGAAAGAACAAAAGCAAGAAGGCAAGAAAGGGGGAGGAGGGGGGCAAGCAGCCCTTTTACAGGGAGTCAGGCACACCTGGCTATTGCCAGGTAACTGTGAGAAGCAAGACAAAATGCCTACATGCTCTCATTTTGGTTTAATTAAAAAAGAAAAATTAGAAAGAGGTGATGGTGGAGCAAGAATAGAGTCATTGTGATCCTTAGCTACTTCCTGCTGACTTTTGAGCAATGTGTCTCTGGGAAACCTGGGAAAATTGGTATGGGATGTTGGTCCAGTCTTAGCAGAATTGGCTGTTACCTTGTAGTCCAGGGTCTGTGGAACCATCTGTGGATAGATCAGAAGAAACAGGTAGGTCCAGTAGAAGCATCTGTGTTAGAGTACATTGGAGCATCTGGGGGTTGCTTCTTCGGAGCTGTCCTGGCTGGGTGTAATATATATATTATAGGTAGAGAATAACGTTAAGTATGGAAGTATATTTGGGAGAAAAAAATTTCAGTGTTCATTTGGAAATACATTTGAAACCCTTCAGTCTTGGTGGTTAGGGGTGAGTCCCAATTTCAGGGCACAGAAGAGGAATCCCACCCTCTGGAATGGTGGACTTATCTAGATGGAGTCTATTTGGTCCATGAGAGGTAGGTCTGAATGAGTTTCCTGTAGCTTATAAGTTATAAAAGAGATAAATTGGTTAACAATATGAATAGTCATTAAGATGGTCTTAGGGAAGACAAAAACCTTTTGTGGAGCAGAAGGAACAGGACTTTTTCCTTCTTTTTTTTTTTTTTTTTGTTTTTTCTTTTAAAGATTTATTTATTTATTATATGTAAGTACACTGTAGCTGTCTTCAGACACTCCAAAAGAAGGAG
>NC_034613.1:10100230-10102329 GCF_900095145.1 Mus pahari | reverse complement strand
TTTAAGTTTATAATTGAGAGACAAAGGAAACTCAAAACCTTGATCTTGTGAATACAGTTGATCATATAGCACGAGAAACACCTAAAGTCTATAGTTAAAGTATAATAAAATGAAATGTATATTTGAGTCTGATAGCTTATAGTATAGATTCAGCACAAGAAACACTTTAAATTTAGTTAAAAGATAATAAAAGAAAATTTAAAATTTGAATTTGTGATTATATATAGTTGGATCATATAGTAGAATGTTTTATTAGGGTTTGGCAACTTTATAAGAACTTGGATAACGTTAGGACAGTGGCATAGCAAAAAGAGGAAATATGAAGCATTTAGTTCCTGGAAACTGGGTTTAGGTAAGGAAGTAACAGGTTACGTCTGTGAAAGCTTATATCTGAACTTGTGTATTGTTTATCATGAAGTCTGTAAGAAATCTGAAGCTGGGCAGTGGTGGTACAGGCCTTTAATCCCAGCACTTAGGAGGCAGATTTCTGAGTTTAAGGCCAGCCTGGTCTACAGAGTGAATTCCAGTACAGCCAGGGCTACACAGAGAAACCCTGTCTCGAAAAATAAAATCTGGCAGTCTTTGCTAGTTAATTTATTAATGAGCAAATATCATAGTGGATTATCTTAGGGATACGAGCTAGTTCTGTTTTCTTGCTGTCAAGTTAGTTACCTTAGCTGTCAATGCAGTCAGAAATCTGGGGAAGAATAAATTATAATCTAGGAGTCATGTATTCAATGCATTAAAATGACAGTTTCATCTATGGTCCACTTCTTAAACAGTTCCTGGGTCCCTGTAGTCTCCATGGCAGCTTGGGAAGAGTCAGTCAGGCAGTCAAGCACGGATGAAAACCTTTTTTTTTTCCCTGTGGAATTAGATACGTGTGAAATGAGAAATGACCCACCTTGACTTAGGCAATATGAGACATTTGACTTTCAGCTTATACAGTTTTCTCTACAGTATAGACCAAGCCCTGGCAGTGGGCAAGGCAATGGCAGTGTTTCTCAGTGGGCATCATACCACAATCCAGGCAGTCTCTTGTAGCTGTGTCTATTATCTTCTCGGAGACATTAGGGGGTTAAATGTTAGACTTTGGGAGTCTCTGTCATAAGATTGAGTATGAATATGTTAGCAGACTTCTGATAATATTGAGAGCAGTATCTATTGGTCATATCTGAGTTAGACAGCCTGTGTTTGTTTAGTTTCTTGTTCAGGAATGTAAATAGTGCATACTATAACTTAATGTGGATCAGAATGGAAAGAAATCAGAAAGCTGACAGCGGTAAGTGAGTGTGTTGGGGTGGGTTTAGGCTTGGACACGGACTGAGAGGGTGGGCCTTGCATGAAGGCCCTTTTCCCAGCCTGTGTCAGAGTGACTCTGACAGCTGGGCAGTGGCCCAGGGACCCAGCTGTGGGAATGAACAGCTTTTGTTTCCTCCCCTCCCACACCCGCTGCCCTCATTGTTCTGCAGGCCAATGGATGGCAGAGGCAACAATGCCAGCGGTACCCACATGTGCAGTTCAGACACAAGCAAGTGGGGTGGGGCAGCACAGGTGTACAGGACTGAGCTTCCTCCTAGTAGCCAGAAGCTCTGGGCCCAGTATAGTTGGAATCTACTGGTGGGCAGGGAAAAGGAAGCCCTGAAGTAGTGTTTTGTCTCCCTGCAACTCAACTCAGGCCATGTGAGTGAGCTGTCACAAAATGCTGAAATGATGGACAACTAAGTTGCGTTGGGCAGGGTAGAAAAGAATATGGAGAGCTGAGGCAGGAGATGCCTGAGAAAAGCAAGAGAGGAGTGGGGGCAGTAGTGTGCCTGCAGCAGTCCCAGGCAGGGCTTGATGGCAGGGTGTTGCTGGCTTCAGTTCCCTCCTCTCTCCTCAACCACTGCCATCTCTGTCCAAAGGAGACTTTGAGAAGGCCACTGCTGCAAGCTAGCAGGGCATACTGAAAGCTGCTTTTCCCTACCATGCCATGAAATGCCAGATGACAGGGCAGCAGTGACCACTGCTAGCTAGACAGCTAGAGGGGTGGAGTCCTGGGGGGTGGGGGAGAGAGAGAGAGAGAGAGAGAGAGAGAGAGAGAGAGAGAGAGAGAGAGA
>NC_034613.1:10081526-10100102 GCF_900095145.1 Mus pahari | reverse complement strand
GAGGAGGAGGAGGCTGCCATGAGCATGTGGAGAAAGAGTGGGGAGGGGAATGGGAAGAGAGGAGGGCCAGGAGAAAGGGGACAGAGCAAGAGAGCAAGAGAGGGAGAGGAGGAGGCAAGCAGCCCTTTTATAGTGAGTCAGGCACTCCTGGCTGTTGCCTGGTAACTGTCAGGTGGAGCCTAGACAAAATGCCAATAAAGTCAGTTTCTGCTAACCTGAGTAGCCCTTAGTTATTTATAAACCTTGCTTATTAAACATTTCTTATTCATCAAACATATGTTGTTCCTTATCTAAAATTTTTTAGAAGCCTGATGTTGAACACTGCAAAAACTTAAATGGTTAGACATACATCTCCAGGTCAGTTTCTGTTTATCTGAGACACTTTCATAAACTTAAAAATTTTTAAACCTTACTAAGCATATCTTATTAAACATATTTTTTAATCTAAAATTTTCACTCACAGGACCAAAATAATCATATAAAAATCCATCCTAATACAAAATCTCTTGGAGACCTGTTGTTGCCTCCTTATTTTAAACAGGTGATACAATGATAATTATACAGAGAGGCCATTAGGACTAAGTTTTATGGATGCTGCCTTAGCTCGTTTATACCGCGTGATCACCTTAATTACGATGGAGGTAAAGTCACTTGGTACATCCTCACTTTAACCTTAGTAAAGATGGCTGCCAGCCACATGGTTCCTTTCATCCTGATGAGGTCATCAGCTAAGATCATGGCAATCACATGGTTGCTCCAAGGTGATCCCATTAGGCACATATTCCTTTATGATTACCTATGCATAGATCTTTACATTTTAATCCTTCTGTTACAAGTTTTTCTCTCCCTCTCCTTAGCCCTGGCTGTCCTGGAACTCACTCTGTAGACCGGGCTGGCCTCGAACTCAGAAATCTGCCTGCCTCTGCCTGCCAAGTGCTGGGATTAAAGGCATGTGCCACCACACTGCTCGGCTTGTTAGAGTTTTAAGAAAACTCTTTTAAACAATTTTTTAAACCATACTCATAAGCTTACAAATCTTGAGTTAGAGGAAGATTACACAATAGTCTTGAAATTCTTAAGATAAATTTGATAATTTAGCCAAAGTCTTAGAGAGTTAAATATAACTTAAAAGAGTATTAGATGTGTAGTTGTAATCCCTATTGGAATAGTCTACTTTTTAACTGTTTTAAATCACATAGTTTCTTTTCCTGGGATTATTTTTTTTGGTCTCCACCTCCATGTAAAAGTAACTTTTATTCTCCCATAATTGTCATCTCAGAGGTTTATTGCCTCAGTCTGCTAACCTAGGCCTAGTACTGGAAGCTTCTAGCCTCCAGAAATATAATCTAGGCCTAGAATGTTTTCTGCCTCAGAGAGTTACTGCTGAGTAAGTTCACCCCTTTCTAGATTTTTTTTCTGATCTCTGGCTGGCTGGTTTAACCCTCTACATACTAACTGATTCAGTCTGGCTTCTCTTTTGGCTTCTCCTGAATTGCTCTGCTTGGTCTTATACTTGGCAATCTGTTCTGATCTGGCTCCTTCTCAGTCTCTGGATTCAGCTGTGTCNAGCTTGTTCTCTCTCTGCAGCCTGTTTCTCTATAACTGTCATGGTAAAACTACCTCCTTCTCTCTTTGCACTGTCCCTCAAGTAGCCTCTCTTTCTTCTGTTCTCATAAGCGTTGGGTATATCCCATTCTGTCAAACCTTTCTCTGTATTCCAGCCAGAGGGATTAAAGGTGAGCTACTGCACAATTAGAAATAGGATTTCCCAATAAACAACACAGTCTCAGGGTACACAGTATGATCAAATATCCTGTAACATCTGAATCAAAGAGGCAGATGGCCTTCTGACTTAGAACAGAGACTTTTGGAGAACAATTTTAAACAAGCATGTTTGGGTCAGGAGAGAGGGGCATGACCCAATTCCAGAGCCAGCTTTTTAATAAACACTAACCAGCATAAAACCTAAGTGTTCAGATTGGAGAGTTCAGATTAAGCAGAAAACAAAAAAAGCTCAGAGATAAAAGATAAAAGATTTTGCAGAACTTAAACAGCAGGCTCCAGTGATCCAATAATAGTGACAGAAATAGAGCAGGCAGCTCCCAGGGAGAGATGAGGAGAGAGACAAGATAGCCATGACTAGAGAGAAGAGGAAGCTGCAGGAGGGAGCTGAAAGCAGTAATACCCAGGCTGGCTCCTATGTCTGCAACAAAACGTATTGACACATCAGAAAACAAATCCACCAGACACAGGCAATGTAAGAAGATAGAACATTCAGGAAGTCACAAGAGACCAGAAAAACATAGTCATGCAGTGGCCACCTTCAGTCATATACCAAAACCATGACAGAAGAGTGTCTCCTTTGTCCTGGAGACTGGGTCTATGATCCTGTCCATTCTCCCCTATGTTTCCCCAAATATCTGGATGCCAGAACAGAACAACTCATGACCAGTCCAAGTTTCAAACATATGTTGGCTAGCAATTCTTACTTCTGTTTTGTTTTGAAATTGAAATTTTTCAATGGTCACAGTCTAGGCTCCCCAGGCCTCTCAAGACCACAGATATGCTGCTCCTAACCCCAATCTAGGGCTGTATGCCTCCTGGCCTCTGAATTGTGGAAATAACTCCCACCTAGGTTCTGTACCTAAGTAGCAGCCTTTAATTTGTGGCAGCCATAGTTTCAGCCCAATCCAGCTTCCAAGTCCACCTCAGACTTGTTCCTGCTTGGAACCTATTTCAGACCCTGGAGACCTAAGTATAGGCTCTCCCAAGTATCTCGATGGGGCCTCCAAGAATGTTACAGCGTTCAAAACCACTGGGGAAGATACAATAGATTAAATTCAAATTGTAGTTATCTAAATTACCACTGCTAGCAGGGAGACAGCCTTAAATTCAAATGGAAGGCATGCTACCCAGAAAGGGAAAGGTTTTTAAAGATAGGTACCACAGGTGTCCTGTGTCTGTGGAATGTGTGAGAAATTGCTTCACTACCCTCCTAAAGGAGCTGTTTCTCTCCCTCTGTACACAGTGATAAAAAAAGAGCTGTCTCAGTTCCATGTAGACGACGCTAAGCAGATTTACAGAAGCCAGAGCAAGGAGTTCGTTGTCTCACATCAGTTGTACCATTCTGGGTAGGATATGGGTTTGATTGTTAGAAATTCATGTTTCAGGAATTTAGGGCAGAGGCCAGTGGCTACTGAGGACATTACCTGGTATAGAATGGAGTTTTCTTAGCTATCACAGTAGGTATTTAAATAATAATTGAAAATGAGTAAGTATGCAAAAAGCTATTACTTCTGCTAGATTTAATGTCAACTTATAGGAAACTGTTCTTTGTAGCAATCCAGTGAAATAAAGGGCCATCAAATTTAGTGAAGCTTCGTTGCAATGAAAAGCCTAAATAGCCTGTTTTGTCTGAAATGGGAAGTTTTATATTTTAAGATATAGGAGCTGTTTGCAAAAATTAATAAAACTTGACTATATAGAATGTTCTGTTTTGTGGCTTAGGCTTTGGAAGATGTCTAGGAACATTTTGACTAATTTTTAAAAAGTGTATATATACTTATCATCCTCAAGAATAGCTGACTTTTAGTATGTTTTCCTATTTTAACCACAATATGTCTGAAATGTATTCTTTATAAAAGACTAAATCAGGATAAAGTTTTATTTATTTAAATATTGTACTTTAATATTTCATTTTTTACCAACTTCAGGAAATATCTCTTGATTCTTTATACTTAAAATGAACACAATAAGGTCTCTTCCCTCCTGATATTTGTTAAAATTATTAATTATTACTAGACTTAAAGATGTATTCAAATACGAGAATTATAAATGATTATTAAGAATAATGTAGAGTTATATAAATTGACCTAAAATGATATTCTCACATTAGTGATAAAACTAAGCTACAGTATAATCTGATTTTTTACAATAAACCCTGATGGGTGAAAACACAGTCACCTCTATTTTCTTTGGTTGTTACTAAGAAGTTGAGGCACAGGATTTCTATTTCTTGATGTCACCATTTCTGTGTATTATCTGAAGTCTTCCATTGAATGCATGTTAATTTATAGTTACAAGAAGTTAATTGTTTAGAAACAGGGACCAAATTTTAAAACTAGTAATTTATTGTTACTTTAGGGAATATTTCTTTCCAATATTTCTGCTTCATTTGGTGAATGTAGTTTTTAAGTTATTTTTATCAAGATTCTGGAAATAGTTCAAGGAGACAAATAGGACTATGTACAGGGCATAAGGTTCTTGTACATACAGATAGGCAGTAGGGAGACCAGGAATGTTAAACATGTAATATTGTCTCTTTAAGGGAAAAGATGTATAACCTGTTTTCCACCCACAAGTCTGGGAATGGACATAATTGATATAGCCTGGTGACCTGTGCTATCTTGAGCATTGTTTCTCAATCAACAGATCCTTATAGCAGATGTCACGTGTACTTTACAAATGGAGCAGAGCCTATGTGACCTCTGTGCTTTCTGTAGGACCAGTCCACACCTGACTCCCTCAGACTTTCATGTTTACCTCAGTCATTCTCCCTAGACCTTTATCTGGAGCATTGTTTCCCAGTCTATAGAACCCATCTTTATAGAGGAAGTCACATGTAGATTGAAGAATTAAAATGTAAACATTGCATAAGCTTTGTTATACACACAGGATTGAGTTTTCATCATCAAAACTTTTTTCCAAAATTGTCCTCTGCTTAAATATGCCTAAAATAAACTGCCCAGTGTCAGACTCTAGTTGTTTGAACCAACACTGGCTACTGAGTTGTGGTAAACCAGATTTCCTTCTTACCTTATGTGGATCATCAATCTGCTGATCCTGGTAGTCATAGAGTCCTCCATAGGATTGTAAGCCTTCTAAACAAAAAGCATAATTATTTTTTACCCCACTTCTGTCTAACCCCAAGGACTTTTCACCATAGAAGTTTCAACTTTTGGGGATTTTTATCTTGATGTAGTGGTTTGAATATGCTTAGACCATCGAGTGTCACTATTAGGAAGTGTGGCCTTGTTAGAGGAAGTGTGTCACTGTGTGGGTGGGCTTTGAGGTCCCTTACTCAAGCTCTGCCTGGTGAGGAAGCAGAGTTTCCTGGCTGTCCTCGGGTCAAGATGTAGAAATTTTAGTTTCTTCTTCTCCAACACCATGTTTGCCTGGACCCTGCCATGCTTTCTGCCATGACAATAATGGATTAAACCTCTGAAATTATTAGTTAAATGTTGTCCTTGGTGTATCATCCCAGCAGTGGAAATCTTAACTGAGACACTTGATATTTAGTACAACTGCTACAACCTCCTGTTACTTCTTGAGCTTTTTTTTTTTTTTTTTGAGATGTCCTAAGTTGGCCCAGAATACATAATTGTATTGCCTCAATTCCCCATGTGCTAGGGCTACAGGTAGACAATTTGACCTGGGTATCCTATTAAGGTACTTGTAGATTTATCTCTATAATACCTTTCATTTCATATTCTTATACCAATAATTTCTTAGAAAACTACCACTTATTCTTTCGTGAATATGCAATATCCCGTAGTTTCAGTGGTTCTCAACCTGTGGGTCAAGACCCCTTTGGGTGTCAACTGACCATTTCATGGGAGTTGCCTAAGACCATAGAAAAACAGAGATATTTATATTACAATGCATAACAGTAGCAAAATTACAGTTATGAAATAGCCACAAAAATAATTTTATGGTTGGGGATCACCAAAACATGAGGAACTAAAGGGTCATAAGATTAGGAAGGTTGAGGCCCACTGCTTCAGGTCCTTTTATGTAGGTCCTGCTGTATCTAGCCTTAGTTAGATCCCATAAATAGCTGTGGCTTATAGAGAACAGTACAGTTGTCAGGATATTGATCTCAAAAGATATTCATACCCAAAGTCTATGAATGTTAGGTTAGATGGCAAGGAGAAATTAAGGTAGCTGGTGGGTTAAGAATGTTGATTCACAGATTTAAAATAAAGAGATTTTTCTATGCCAGTAGGCCCTATGAAAACACAAAAGTCTTTAAGAAGAGGTAGCCTAAAGAGAGATTTACAGATGAGGCTATATGATTGGCCTTGAAGAGAAAGTTTGTAGAGTCACTTGCTTAGGACTGCTGGTGGCTTCCTGCAGCTGGAAAAAGTAAGAAAATGCGTTTTCCTCCTATTGCTCTATAAACATCTAGATTTTATCCTAGTAAGAACCTTATTAGATATCTTACTCCTGTACTGTAAGATAAACATTTGTGATTTTTTGAGTCATTAACTTCATAATAATTCATTACAGCTACAACAGACAACTAATGAAAGAACCTCTGCATTCTCTCCCTTCATGGGATGAAGACTGATTGGTGGAGCCCTGTGTCAGGCTACATGTACCCTCAGGGATTGGAGTTGGTAATTGTCCATTCTGGGAGGCCTTGACCTTAAGAGTAAAAGCTCTAGAGTAGGGTGCTGGGTGTGCTGGCTCAATAAAAGGGATATGGGTGGGTCACTACCTATTTTTACTGCAGTTGGAAAATCTAAAGCAGTATTGCTGTGTCAAGCAATAGTCATGTTTACTTGTATGGTTGAGGAAGAAAGGCATTAAAATAAATGTAGAACTGAAATACTTGGCATCCTTGCATTATTCAAAAATACATGATTCCAATTACATTTGAAGTTTATTGTGCTTACGTGTTAAACATTTAAGGGCAATCACCATATCTGTTATTAGTTGTAAACAAATACAGTAGAAACATAAGCAGTCTGTCTTACTCACTGTTCTATTGTTTTGAAGAGGTTCATGACCAAGGCAACATTTATAAAGGAAAACATTCAATTAGGGGCCTGATTATAGTTTCATAAGTTTAGTCCATTTTTATCATGGTAGAAAGCATGCTGGCATGCAGGCAGCCATTGGAGCAGTAGCTGAGTGCTGCATCCTGATCTGTAGCGAGAGAAAAAGATAGTAGGCCTTGTGTGGGCTTTTGAAATACCAAACTCACCCCCAGTAACACACTCTCTTGAACAAGGTCACACCTCCTAATTCTTCTCAAATAGTGCCACTCCCTTATAACAAAGCACTCAAATCTCTGAGCCTATGGAGGCCATTCTTATTTAAAACTACCACATTCTACTCCCTGGTCCTCATATCATATCATATATCATATTGTATTATAACTGAAATGCATATTACCTTACATATCATAATGAATATAAATGAAAATGCATAATGTATTACATATCGTAAGGTAAAAATGTATTCTGTCCAACTTCAAAAGTTCCCATAGGTTATCACAATTTTGACCCTGTTTAAAAGTCTAAAGTTCAAGATCTTGTAGCAATCTCTGAACTACAACCTCTACTAAAATCAAAATTTAAAAAACTAAATCACATACTTCCAACATACAATGGCATAGAATATACATTACCATTTCAAAAGGAAGGAAAGAGGACATAGTGCGGAAATACTGGATCAAAGCAAGACCGAAAACTAGCTGGCAAACTCCAAACTCTGCATCTCCATGTCTGATGCCAAAGTTCTCTTCAGATCTCCAACTCCTTTCAGCTTTGTTGACTGCAACAAAATTCTTTGTCTTGGGCTGGTTCCAGTCCCTGTAAGCAGCTTTTCTTGGTTTTGTATCCCATGGCTCTGCCATCTCCAACATCTTGGGGTCTCCAAGGCAATCCAGCTTAACATTCATAACTTCATATAATGGCAGCTCCAGGCCTCCATGCAGGGACACCCCTGACACATGCCTGACCTCATGGCTTTCCTTAGTCATGGAGGGAGATCCCACAACCACTTTCTTGTATGGTTGATTCTAAAGCCAGAACATGAGGCCAAAGCTGCCAAGACCTTCTGCTTGTAGGGCTGAAACTTAGTCCTCCCATTCAAATACATCCAATTACATCTGCATCAGCTTTCTGTTTTCTATGTTTCCCTTCACTGCTTAAGCTTTACTTTAATTCCTTTTACATGTTGGAAAAACTTAGCTGGACAGGGTCTTTCCATGAAGTTAATACTCTCTTTATTCCATTTAGCATCAGGCTTTTCTTTGAACATTTTATCTCCTTGAATACTGTACTTAGCTACATTCCACTTCCTGGTGCTCCTCTTCTCCTCAAATTGTACATTTTCTTTGCTCAGCTTGCTCCTTTTCATTATAGGTCTGCATAAGAATGACAACTAACAACCATAGGGCACAGTCAGTACTAGGCTGTCTGGAAATCTCCTCTGCCAAGGCCATTAATCCCAAACTCTTCAATTTGGTCTCAGAGAGAATTGGAGGACAAGGACCAAAAGCAACTACATTCTTTGCCAACATATCACAAGAATAGTCTCTAGGCCACAAACTAATATTTTTTTCCCCTCTGAAACTTCCTGAGCTGGGCCCCTGTAGTTCACATTACCCTCATCATGACCATTTTCCATGCTCCTCCTAGGATAGCCCATTAAACCCCTTAAAGTTTTCCATATTCCTCTAATAAGCATCATCAATCCTGTCACAGCAATACCCGTGGTCCTGTGTACCAACTTTTCTTTTAGACATGATTATATTGCTGGGAAGAGGTACCATGACCAAGGCAACACGTATAAAAGAAAATTTGGGGCCTGCTTAGAGTTTCAGAGGATCAGTTCATTTTCACCATGGTGGGAAGAATGGCAGCTCCTGTAGCAGCAGCTGAGAGCTTCATCTTGATCTGTACTAAGAGAGCAGAGCGTGGGGGAGAGGGAGAGGGAAAAGAGGAAGGGGAGGGGGAGGGAGAGAGAGAGAGAGAGAGAGAGAGAGAGAGAGAGAGAGAGAGAGAGAGAGAGACTCTCCTATGGGTTTTTGAAACCTCAAAGCGCTGGTAAATCACTTCCTCTAACAAAGCTGTACCTCCTGATTCTTGGCAAATAGTACTGCTCCCTGATGACTAAGCATTCAAATATATGAGCATATGGGTGGCATTTTTATTCAAACCACCACATTCTCTAACGTAAGTAAAACCAGAAACGAAAAAGAAACAGAAAGCAGGGTAAGTAGAAAGCATGAGAACGTTGTTCCTGTCTCTGGTTGCATATGTAGCAGAGGATGACCTAGTCGGTCATCAGTGGGAGGAGAGGCCCTTGGTCTTTTGAAGATCATATTCCTCAGTACAGGGGAATGCCAGGGCCAGGAAGCTGGAGTGGGTGGGTTGGGGCAGGGGGGAGGGTATAGGGGGCTTTGGGGATAGCATTTCAAATGTAAATGAAGAAAATGTCTAATTAAAAAAAGAAAAAAGAAAGAAAGCACTAAAACACATCAGAATAGGAGCTAGAGAGAGAGTTCAGGGGTAAGGAGCACCCGTTGCTCTTACAGAGGACACAAGTCAGGTCTCATCACCAGTGTCCTCAATTGTCTAACTTCAGTTCCAGGAGATCCAGTACCCTCTTGTGGTCTCCACAAATGCAAACACTAGTGTGCACAGAAACATGTACATACAAATACATTTTCAAAAGTCATATTTTTAAAGATAGTAAAAGAAAATAAGTCATAATATAAAAGAATAAAGGAAGAAACTTCACACTGTTTTCATATAAACATTGTGTATAGGGTTAGTGCCACAGAATAGGAAACATTTATCAAATTTCACCAAATTTTAATTTTAAAAAACCTTCATTGTTCAGTAACATGTTCTCCAGCCATGTATTCCTGCCTATTTGTTTTACTGATTGTTTTAGATCTCGGACTCAAACCCAGGACCTCATACATGATATCCCTAGGGTCTCTATTTTTTAATATCTTGCCTCCACTACAAATCTGGAAGTCTAATCTAGGAAAGACTTAGAACTTATTGATTATTGTATCTATCATCTTTCTTGGATGACTTATATTTTTAGTTAAACTATATTCCTGAGACATTTAAAGTGTGGGAGTTAGATTTGCATGTTATTATATGTCTTAAAATATCTTGTTCTATGATTCAAAATCTACAGTATTTTTCATTTTTATACATTTTATTATTTTTAAAATTAGCTTACAGAATAGCAGGTTTCCTTAAGGCATTTTCTAACATACTTCTTTTTAGCTGACTCCTCCACACTACTTTCTGTCCCTTTTTCCCAGCTCCCTGCAGCCATTCTTACTTATCCTCTTCTACCCCAGTAGTTTCCTTCCCTCAAAGTTGTTCTATTTTTCTACCTGCTCTCTTTAAAGCCTCTTTTCCCTCCTCTTATGGATCTCTTTCTAGTTTCCTGGCCTTCATACACACTTTAACATTAATATAAATATATAAAATTTAGAAGCTAGGATCTTGTGCTGGGTAATTTTGTGTAAACTTGACACAAGTTAAAGAAGGGAGCCTTGTTTGAGAAAATGCTTCCATAAATGGAGAGCCTGTAGGGATTTTTCTTAACTAGAGATTGATGGGGGAGAACCCAGCTCATTATGGGTGGTGCCATCACTGAGCTGGTGGTCCTGACTTCTATAAGAAAGCAGGCTGAACAAGCCACAGAGGACAAGCCAGTAAGCAGCACTCTTCCATGGCCTTTGCATCAGCTCCCGCCTCCAGGTTCCGGTTGTTTGAATTCCTTCCTTGTCTTCACTCTGGACAGTGGTGTGTGTGTGTGTGTGTGTGTGTGTGTGTGTGTGTGTATATATATATATATATATATATATATATATATATATATATATATGCCAAATAAACATTTTCTTCACCAAGTTGTTATAGTAACCCTAACTAGGACAGATCCTCATAAGATGGAGCAAGTATGTGCTTGTGTTGTCTTGTTATCCTGGACTACTTCACTCAATATTTTCCTGGAATTTTCTTAATTTAGCTTTTCTTTATAGCCGAATAAAATTCCACTGTATATAGATATTGCATCTTCATTTTCTTTCTTTTTTCTCTTATGTATTTATTTTATGTATATGAGTGCATCATTCCTCTCTTCAAACACACCAGAAGAGAGCATCAGATCCCATTACAGATGGTTGTGAGTCACCATGTGGTTGCTGGGAATTGAACTCAGGACCTCTGGAAGAGCAGTTGTTGCTGTTAACCACTGAGCCATCTCTCCAGTCCCACATCTTCATTTTCAGTTGATAGTCATCTAGGTTGATTCCATAGAATTACCTACCATATGGACCACCTATACCAACCACTCCTAGAAATATACCCAAAGGTCTATGTCCTGCCAGCAGAGATACTTGCAAATCCATGTTTATTGCAAATCCATCTCTATTCCTAATAACAAGGAAATGGTCATCCACAATATTTTTCTCTATTTTGGGGGGAGGGTGTCAGTACTGAGGATTGAACCCAATGCTATGTGTGTGCCAGGCAAGCACATTGCCATTGAATTACATCTCCTTCCCTTCTCATTTATTCATTTGCTATGTGTGTGCTTGTATGCATGCTTTGGCATATGTGTGGAGGTGGAGGTCAGAGGATAACTTGCAAGAGTTTTCTTCTTTCACTGTGAGTTCCCTGGATGAAACACAGGTTGTGTGGCTTGGTGACAAGCACATTTGCCACCTGTCCTGTCTTACTGCCCCTCCTTTATAAAGGCATTGCTCTGTTATATGGTATATTAGTAGCTGTTGAATCCCAGTGTCAGTGTGATTTTAAGCTTCTCTAGACAATCTTTTTCTTTGAGAGCTTTAGGGATTTTTTTAATTAGATTTTTTAAATTTACATTTCAAATGCTTTCCTGAAAGTTCCCTATACTCCTCCCCCTGGCCTGCTCCCCTACCTACCCATTCCCACTTCTTGACCCTGGCCTTCCCCTGTACTGGGGCATATAAAGTTTACAAGACCAAGGGGCCTCTCTTCCCAATGATGGCTGACATCTGCTACATATGCAGCTAGAGACACGAGCTCTGGGAGTACTGGTTAGTTCATACTGGTTAGTTCAACCATATAGGTGGTTGTTCCACCTATAGGGTTGGAGGCCCCTTCAGCTCCTTGGGTACTTTCTCTAGCTCCTCCATTGGGGGCCCTTAGGAGACAGAGGTGGGCAGGATCTCTGGGTTCTGGGTTTAAGACTTTAGCACAATGCTGTTTTAATATATGTTATCGTGGAGCAGCTAAATTGAGCTAATTAACTTAAGCATTGCCTCATACCATTTTGTGGTGAGAACACTTAGAATCTACTTTATTTGCAATTTTCAAGTGTGTAGTATATTGATATTAATTCTATCCACCATCGTGTCCAATATGTATCTTCAGTCTATTCATCTAAACAGCAGTTTTGAATCTGGCCTATTTCTCTTCCAACTTATCCCACCTACTTTCAAATTCCAAATTACAAAATGTTTTGGTCTGCTAATGGCACCCTTGTTTTTTAACACTAAGGTTTTGTTACTGTTGTTACGTTGTCAGTGCTGCTGGAGATCAAACCTAGGGCCTCACTCATGATACTTAAGTGCTTTACCAGAAGACCACATTCTCAATCCAGTGTTATGGTTAAAAAAAAACACTTTATTGTTGTTCCACCTACAGGGTTGCAGCCCCCTTCAGGTCCTTGGGTACTTTTTCTAGCTCTTCCATTGGGGACCCTGTGTTCCATCCAATAGCTGGCTGTGAGCATCCACTTCAGTGTTTGCCAGGCACTGGGTGGGTAGGGGAGCAGAGGTGGGGGGGAGGGGTATAGGAAACTTTCGGGATAGCATTTGAAATGTAAATAAAGAAAATAATAAAAAAACCCACTTTATTATGTTAATTCTTAAATGTGTTACCACACCACAGGATGAAATCAGCAACCTTCAAATACAAGATTAAGCTTAATAGGAGCCACTAATTATATATATATATACACACCTTTGGGCCTCTCAGAGATTAAACCACCAACCAAAGAACATACATGGGCTAAACATAGGTCTCCCCACACATATGTAGCAGATGTGCAGCTTGGTCTTCATGTGGACCCAAATGGATCAGAGCCTGTCCCAAAAGCTGTTGCATGTCTGTGGGATATGTTCTTCTAGCTGAGCTGCCTTGTCTAGCCTCAGGCAGCCCAGAGCAAGAGGATGCACCTAGCTCTGCAGAGACTTGATGTGCTCTGGATACCTAGGGGGGCCTCTCAGAGGAGAAGTGGAGGGGGACTAGAGGGAAGGATTGTGGGAGGGGGTGACTAGGAGGGCAGACAATGAGCAGAAAGTGAATTTAAAAAACCCTTACATTACTGTTATCACACCAATAAATTAATAAAATAATCCCTTTGTAGTATCAGGTATCTTCAATGTTCCAGTTTCCCCAATTATATCAGTTTTTTCTCCAAAACTAGTATCTAAATGTGATTCATGCATTGTATTTAGCTACTTTTTGATCACTTTCTTTTAATTCATTCTACTCATTTTCTCTTTTGGGTTTTCCTTAGAATTTATTTGTGAAGAAAGCATGTCATGTAGAATTTCGGTATTTTGGAGGTTACTTTGTGGTGTTAGTTAACTTGTTCTTTTGTCCATTGCATTGCCCGTAAACTGGCAGTAAGATCTATACACACAGTCAGGTTCAGAGTTTGTTTCTTTCCCCAAGAATTTTTCATAGGTAGTGGGATATAATTTAGGAACACATATTATTTCATGTTGAAAAAAATGCTAAGATTAAACCACTGGCTCCTGGTGACATGAGCCTAAGTCAGTCATTATAAAATTTTCTACCAGCCCATAACTTAATCTTTTCAACAGCCATTAATAATCACTGCCTAGAAATTTGTGGTTGTAAAATAGCAGGGTACTGAGCCATATATTACAGAACAAATCATGTATAAGCTTGAATTGCTTTGGAAAAAAATACCTCCTCAACTATTTGTTAGGTCTTTTGACTCAAGAAAGGCAGGATTCCAAATTTTGTATGAAATAGATGATTTTTCCCTAAAACCCCATAATTTACCAAAATTTACTCACAAAATAGGAATTCTGAATAAAATCTAAAGATCCATATTATTGACCTGAAATCTATAATTTAAAACTTCTAATTTCTAGGCCCAAGTGACTTTAATGGTTAAATTCTTCCAAGTACTTAAAGAAAAAATAATACTATTCTTATGTAAAAGTTTTCCAAAGATAGCAACATTAGAAACATTGCCAGACTTATTTTATGAGGCCATAATAGCTTTAATAGCAAAGTCTAAGAGAGTTGTTACAAAAAGAAAATTAAAGGCTACTGTATCTCATGAATATAAATTCTTAAACTCTAGAAAAAAATATTACAAATGAAACCTTGTAACATATTTTAAAAAATTATATCACAACCAAATGAAATTCATTTCAGGAACACTTAGATCCATTTAACATTTGAAACTCAATATATTTTACCACATTATAACAGGCATTTAGAAGGCATGCTTCCTTCTGACCCCAGAGCCTTGCAGAGCATAATGAGATCTTTTTCTTTTTTTTCTTGTTTGGTTTTCTGAGACAGGGTTTCTCTATGTAGCCCTGGCTGTACTGGAACTCACTCAGTAGACCAGGCTGGCCACAAACCCAGAACTGTACCTGCCTCTGCCTTCTGACTGCTGGAATTAAAGGCATGGGCTACCACCACCTGGCCACAGGAGGAGGACTCTTTAGTGACAGGCTTTGTGCTGTTTACTTAAAATATTCTTGAAGAATGTACCTGTGGGGACAGTTTTCCAAGTGAAAGAAAATATTGCAATAAAGGAATATGGTATAAGGGAAAAAAGAAAAGGAAAGAAAAGAAAAGAAAGTGATTTTGCCAAAAAGCATCGATTCCTCAGGCCTACAGGACAACTAAAACAAGGTGGGAGTCAGCATCTTTCCCTGGCTTTACTATGGATCACCTGATTACCTCTGCATATTAATCATTCAAGTATTGTCTTTTGCAATCAGTCTCATTCCCTTCTGGTCTGACTACACCAGGGGTAAGTCATTGTGTTACTAAAGTTGTTAGAGTCAGAGCCTTGGCTTTGGCAGCCCTAACAAGCTAGACTTGACCACCTGTCCTCAACAGCTGATTAAAGACACAATCCTGAAAAGTAGAAAAGGGTGTTTAGCAGCTAAGCCACATTGGGAAGAGAAATAAGGGGGCCCAGCGACGTCCTAAAGTATACCTTTCAAATCCTCAAGGAAGTTTAGGTTTAAATAAAAGGAAAGAGGAATGTGTTCCTCCTACCTTCACTGCCTTGGCTCCAGTCTCTCTTACAAGTTGCTCTGGCAAGTGGTCAGGACTCAGTGAAATATTTTGCAAGGACTCAATGTCCCCATCTGGCAGGCACCAGGGACCTACCCTTTTCCTTCTCGCAGTGTGACTTTCCTGTGGAAACTCTTGGGACCCATTGTTTTAATAGTGTGTCAGCCAAAGAAAGAACATGAGTCCTTTTATAATATCTTCATTGGTGCTAGGATGTTTACAATTGTTCTAAACCTTGAATTCCAAGAGCAGTGAAGCTTGCCAGGACAAACCACCTCCTAGAGGAAGGCAGTTATCCTTGAGGGTACGACCACACCTTGGAACAGGCGTAATCACATTGTTCCCTTCAAAGGATGATTTTGGAGAACCAGAATTGAGAGAATGATCCACCAGATTACACTTAATAGAATGCTTTGGTCACAAGACTAATCCTATAAATGGCCTTGCTAGGTCAGTGCGTTCCAGAAAGGAATGTTTGCAGAGATTACCTGTCTTGCTTGAAGCAGACAATTCAAGGAAATATGGATGCAAACAATACCCTTCCTATAAAGAGTCACAGCCATCTTTTACACACATCCCCACAGGTACCCCCTTTCCTGTGTGAGAGTCGATCCTTTGCTGTTTGAAATAAACAGTCTAGTCTGTTGAGTTCAGGCTTGATAAGTTCTCTGCTGATAAAATTAGCCAAGTTAAAGTATAAAGGCAGGTTTATTGGAGGAAGCTCTCAGTTGAGTTCACTGACTACACAAGACAGGGTCAGTGAAGTCAGTATGCAGGAGACAGAAAGGAATGAGAAGAGAAAGAGAGAAAGCATGTGTACAAGGAAAGAAGAGAGATGCAGATAGAGGAAGAGAGAGAGGAAATTCAGAAAGAGGAAGAAAGAAGAGAGAGCAGGAACCAAAATGTCTGGCATTATATATTGAAGAACCTCTGGAGGTGAGTAAGCCCAGCCCCTGGATTGAAAAGGTCAGGGTAGAGAGCCGGGTATGCCAGCCATGCCCTGTAACAGGTAGGGACTGAGGGATGCTGGGAGAACCTGGAGGCCAGGTCCACTTTGCTATGTTAAATAGGCACTTCAGCCTCTTGTCCTGGATTTGAAACCCAACACCCCAGGCTTTTGTTGATAATAAAAGAATAAGAGACATAAACATCTATGACTACTTCCTGCTTACATTGTGGCAATGTTATTGGGGGACTGTCTTAGCTAAGGTTTTACTTCTGTGAACAGACACCATGACCAAGGCAACTGTTATAAAAACATTTAGTTGGGGTTGGCTTACAGGTTCAGAGATTCAGTCTAGTACCATCAAGCTGGGAACATGACAGTGTCCAGGCAGGCATGGTACAGGCTGAACTGAGAGTTCTATGTCTTCATCTGAAGGCTGCTAGCAGAATACTGGCTTTCAGGCAGCTAGGATGAAGGTCTTATAGCCCATACCCACAGTGACACACCGACTCCAACAGGGACACACCTAATAAGGCCACTCCCTGGGATGAGCATATAGAAACCATCACAGGGTCCAAAAGCTGGAATACTGGATGGATAGGTCTGAGAAGAGCAGGTTGCTGTTTAAGCTCTGTAGGACTTCGGGATGTGAAGGCCCAGGTAAAGCAACCTGCATGGGAGCACCTGTGGTTAGCTGATTCAGAGCTGTCCTGAATGCTGGAAGCATCTGGACTTAGCAGGATGCTGAACTTGGCAAGATGCTGGATGTGAGTGTGTGTGCGCGCGTGTGCGCGCGCGCGCAAATGTTCGTGTGCTTGTGCACGCATATTTGGGGGACAAAAGATAAGGATAAGGAGGATATTAGGAAGAAAATTTTCTTGGGTGTACATTTGAAACGTTTAGACTCATGATTGGCAGGTTTGGGAGGAAGTCCCAAAACCAGGGAATGGGGGAGGAGTCCCACCCTCAGGAGTAAGCAGGTAGAAAAGGAAACATGGTTGATTGACACTACTTATCTGGAGTCCATTTGACCTGTGAAAGGTGGGTTCGAGTGGATTCCCTGAAGCTTATAAGAATCTTTTTTAACTTTAAAAAAGGAGATAAATTTTAGATATTTTAATATTACCATTTTTTATAATCTGTATTGAAATTCACATTGTAGAAAGAGCAGCATATTCACACCTTTGTGTCATAGTAGAGGCTTGGGAAACAATTTAAAATCTGATTAATGTTAAAGCCCTGAACTTTGAGGTCTTAATACAACAGTAGCACAGGGAGGGGAAGAAATGTGAAGCATTTGTTATTTTTGTTTTATATACCTTAAATCAGTTTCTTATCACCATTTAAGTTTATCACATCCTCCACTCTTCCTAACGTCAAAACACCATTTTAGACCCTCAAATACTCTCTTAGATCCTCAAACACTTTCTTAGAAAGTTTCGTGTCCCCAGACCTTACATAAACTTTAACCTTTATACTTTTTCCTATCCAGCCATTCACCATGAGACACAGGCAGTTGATCACTGGGAGCGAGTTTCTTTAGATTAAGGAACAGTAAAAAGTTACTTCTTTCATTAGTCTAGACTTCAAATCCATCAGAGACCTAAGGATGCATTTGACCTGAACAAGTAGGAAGTATAATCCAAATGGCCTATGTAACACTTAAAATGACAGAGAATTTACCCATTGCCTAGATGACCACTGTGGTATCGATGGCTTCTTTGACGGCTAGGCCCAGCAAATCTGAGAGTCCTTCTTGTGGAGAAGGAACTTGGGAGACCAACCTTACTTTGTCTTAAGCAATGTAAGGCATGTCAGATGTCCTGTTTGTCCACAGTTTGGGCAAAGTCCCGGCAGAGGGTGAGGCATTGGGGCAAGTAAGTCAAGTGGTTAGTGTACCACAATCCAGAAGGAGTCTTTTGTCATTGTGCCATATCTTCTCGGAGACCTTAGGGGAGGTTACTGCTAGGATTTAGGGATTTGGGTCATGGTAAACTTAAACCTTTTTTTTTTTAGTCATATATGCAGTTCATAGAAAGACTGGCAGCTTTGCAGATCCAACTATATTGCATCATTATAGGCCATTGTGGTTTTCTGTATGGGTTAGTTTATCCAAATACTTAAAGCTTAAAAGACAGAGAAGTTAGATTTGGCTATCAGCAAGGTATTGAACAAATTTGGTAGTCCTTAGCTAAGATGGCAGTGAAATCCTGACTCTACTTTCTTTATCCCACAGTCAAGACTGCAACCAGCCATATATTGTTTCTTTCTTTCCCGATGCCACCTGATCTGTGGTCAAGCAGGTGTGTGAATGATGATTTAAAGTGAGGCTGCTTTCTCACCACCACCTTTTGTTGGTATTTTGTCTAGGCTCTGCCCCATAGTTACCTGACAACAGCCAGGTTTGCCTGACTCACTATAAAAGGAGGGGTCTGCCTGACCCCTCCTCTCTCTTTGTGGCTCTTGTCCTTGCTCTGTCCCCTTCCTCCTGCTCTCCCTCCCCTCAATCTCCTGCTCCCTCTC
>NC_034613.1:10077880-10081372 GCF_900095145.1 Mus pahari | reverse complement strand
TCTCTCTCTCTCTCTCTCTCTCTCTCTCTCTCTCTCTCTCTCTCTCTCTCTCTCTCCCCCTTTCTCTGTCTCTACTCCCTTAACCCCCATCTCCATGCCCTGAATAAACTCTATTCTATACTATACCATCCTCTTGCTGGTCCCTCAGGGGGAAGGGATGCCTCAGCATGGGCCCGTGAAGGCACTGCCTTCCCCACAGCTGACTGCACATCCACCACACATATTCCTTCATGTAACACCTTTGCCATTAGGTTCCTTTTGGCATGTTAAACAGACACCTCAGCCGCTTGCCCCAGGTCTGAAACCCAACAAAGCTTTAATCTCTCTTCTTTCCTTCTGTCTTTTTATGCTGTCTCAGTCCAAGACCATTTAGTTTTGAGCACCTCTGGCCCCTTTCTCCTCTTTTTTTCCTAGACTGAATGTTGTGTCAACACCCCAAAGATGAACTTGTGGACAATAGTCCCCTTTATCTATTCCTCTTCAAAATGTGTTCATATTCAGTACATTTCTATTCTTCACTATTACCCATCTTGTAATTGGCATGTTGGGATTCTTGACTGAGCCTGTCCTGTTAAAGCTGTGGGAGGCAGAGAGGGTTCTTGTTCTAAAACTGCCTTTAAGTTAACAGAATAAAGGGGTGGGGGAGTCCATATTACACCGAGTGATACAGAAAGAGAAAATATTTAATAAAATTTAACAATTACATGTAATTAAAAACTGGAATCAACAAATGCAGAATAAAGGCTATATTCCCATTCTGGTGAAGGATTTGTACAAGGATGAATTTCTGAGTGTGTTTGGGATGAAGCCAGGAAGTCTATTTTAACAGTTCTATTCAACACTGCATGAGAGGCTCCAGTCAGTATATTATTAGACTTTAGTTTTTTTCAATCTGATAGGTGAAAAATTGTTTTAGTGTAACTGTAATTTGCATCTCTTTCATTACCAGCAGCTTGAGCATCTTTGATATGCTCAGGGACTGTTTGCATTTCTTTTTTTTGAAATGTGTGTTAATTTCTCTTTTCCATTTTCTATGGAGTAGATGGCCTTTTCTACCTTTAAACAAATATTTAAAAGAATTAAACCTTTATCTGGGATACAAATTATAATTGCTTTTTCTCAGTTTGCCATTTCGTTATTTTCCTTGGTGTTTCTAGGATAATTTTTTTGTAGCATGTATTGTTTCTTTTCAACTTTATATAATCAAATTTAGCAAAATTTTTCTCTTTGTTTCTAATTTTTGAGTTCTAAGGAGGAAGGCTTTTTGTAAATGACAATAGAAGAATTCATATATGATTTTTCTAAAATTTCTTAAATTTCCCATTTGGACTATGTGAGGTCCCACTGACTTTTTCTGTATGGCTAACAAGTCAATACTGTTTATTTAAAAGACCTTCTTTTCTCCACTATATCAGGATCCCACTTTTATCATGCCCAATTTCCATAAGTAAGAAGGCCTATTACTGGATATTCTGGTCATTATTGATTTTTGGAAAAATCTTTTATATTTTTAAAATGGAGTTCTCATTTCAGTGTGATGCTGAATGAAAAATGGACACATTAAAGAAGCCAAAATAGCTACTCATTCAGGGAACAGGGAAAACTTTATTCCCAACTGCCAAGGAAAGCAGGGAGAAGCCACAAAGGAAAAAAATTCACAGTTATATGGGGCCATGAGACAGGGAGCACCTAAGCTGGGGTGGGGCCCATGAGCCTAGTGGGGTTTGTGAGCAGGAACTGAGGGACCCTAGAGGCTTGCACTGACCTTCACAGGTTAATAGGCACCACAATCATCTGTTAATAGAAGCGCTATGTTTCTTTTGTTAGAGATACTGAGACTAACTACCCCCTCCCCCAACTCTTTTTTCAAGTATGAATTTTCTACTAGCCCCAGAGGGAATGCTGGCTTTTGTCTAAATGTCAGCCTTTGGGAAAAAGGAATTTCTTTGTTGGGGGGTGATGGGAGAGACCAGACAAAGCATCCTAAAGAACAACAGAATGTAGTTGTGCCCGGAAAGCTGAAAGTGTAGAAAGAGGCATTAAGATTAACATGTCAAAGAAAACAGTAGCTGAGGAAGACTGGAAATCCCCTAACCGTGGTGTAGCAAAACAGCCTGTTTGAGAAAATCCCACGCTCTAGAAAAGTGGGGAAAGGTGGATGCTATGTAACTGATCTATAAAGATTCAACACTAGTGGGTCACAACTTTTGAGCCTCAGACCTTTTCTGTCTCCCTATCTTACTTCCATTCTTTGGAGTACCTTTTGTTACCAGAAACAAGGCTCCTCTCTCAGAGGTTAGTCTGGTTAGGAAAGAAATTAAGAATGGGCTCAGAAGTTGGAAGACAATTTTATTTAAGCAAAACAACGGCAAGTTGTAAGGCTATGAGTTGGGGTCTTTCAGATCCCCTACACAACAGGTTCTATTAATTTTATAGAGCTGCTCTGAAAAAGATGCTTATGAACAGGGAGCAAGGTATGGGGCCAAGGATGCATAGCCCTCCAACACCTCCACTATTCAGAACCTTCTCATAACCCCATCATTGTTTGTTTGTTTTTAATGGAAGTGCCATTGCATAGGCATGATTGATTGTAATACTGGCTATCAGAAATCAACTGAGTATAGCTTCTCTTCCTTCCTTGGAGACAAAGGCTAAAAGTCCCAAGCTTCTAGCATTTTTTCATCTTTTTTTTTCATGCTATAAGCATACAAATGACATTTCATCACTCTATAAATTTAAAGAATTTTAGAAAGTGTACAGTAGGAAACAGAAAGAAGGAAATTGAATATATATTGTTCAATATCACACGTCTTTCTCCAGCCTTTGATGACTTCTGTTTTCTGCTTGAATGGATTTGTCTATTCCAGGTTATCTCATAGAAATAGAAACATATATTTGTCATTTTGTATTTGGATGATTTCATTGAGCATAATGTTTTCATTCAAGGTTCATTCAGTCACAGTTTCTATCAAACTTTCATTTTCTTTTATTGCATAACAGTTTCCCTGTTGGCTTGCAGGTGATTGAGCTGGGCTGGGCTCCTTCCAGGGACCTAGCAACAGGGACATAACAGCTTGCATCATCTCCTGCAGTGCTGCCAGATGCAGATGGCCTGGCAGCATACAGGGACTGCTTGCTACCCCAGTTCCCCTCTCTACGTTCTCTCTCTCTCTCTCTCTCTCTCTCTCTCTCTCTGCCCAAGTGTCCCTGGATGTCCTCTCTCTGTCCTTCTCTAACCCTGCCTTCTCTGCCCTCGTGGCTCTGTATGGCTCTACACCTTTTCCAGATCCTTACTCCCCTCCCTCCCTCCAAATAAACCTCCTTTAATACCAGGTTTGTCGCATGACATGATTTCTCAGGGGGGATACCTTAGCACGGGCCCACCAGGTACCATCTTAACCCTGCCGCCACTGCATATTTCATAACAATTCCTTATACAATTGTTTTCTAATGAGAGAGAGAGAGAGAGAGAGAGAGAGAGAGAGAGAGAGA
>NC_034613.1:10050396-10077655 GCF_900095145.1 Mus pahari | reverse complement strand
AGAAGAAGAAGAAGAAGAAGAAGAAGAAGAAGAAGAAGAAGAAGAAGAAGAAGAAGAAGAAGAAGAAGAAGAAGAAGAAGAAGAAGAAGGTGGGAAGTGGCAGCCAAGACAGCGCCCTGGCTCACTGCCAAGCCCCATGATTCCCTGCTTGTTTTCCAAAAACCTGATTATGCACACCTGAATGATCACTGCTGCGCACCTGAATGATCATGCACTGCGCACCTGAGTGATCACGTGCTGCCCGCCTGATGCATAGCATCATACAGCATGATATTGAGTCACTGGCCTATCAACATGCACCCTGTCTGCATGCATGGCTCGTGTACAGAGCATGTTGAATGCTGATTGGATGATGAAGAGTGATGAGAGATGAGTGCAGAGGGTGGACGGGGATAAATTGGGTGATCTCAGAATAAAGAGAGAGAGAGCTGTAGAGAGAATAAAGGAAGCTGCAGCGGGAAGCTGCGGAAGCTGCTCAAACCCTGCCTTGGCTTACGTGTTGTCTTTGCCCCACCTCTGCGGGACAGAGTGTGGGGCACCCGACAAAGAAGAAGAAGAAGAAGAAGAAGAAGAAGAAGAAGAAGAAGAAGAAGAGGAGGAGGAGGAGGAGGAATGTGTGTGTGTGTGTGTGTGTGTGTGTGTGTGTGTGTGTGTATGTGCCCTAGTATGATGGATTTGCGTGCAGGTCAGAGGGCAACTTGTGAGAATCACTTTTGCCCTACCACTACATGGGTCCTGGGGATCAAACTCAGGTCATCAGGCTTGACAGAAAGCTGCGCTATCTCACAGGCCCATATTTAGTATGTTTTTATTTGATTGAATATGTGTTCTATTTATCTCAATCCTTACCTGAAGTTTTTTTGCTTTATTAAGCATGATTAAGCATTGTTGATTCTTGACATGTGCCATGACCTGTTTAGTGTTTTGATGTAAAATAGTACTACAGCATAGAGACAAAGAAAAGGAAAGGTTAAAGACAAGTGGCATCGATGAAAAAGAGATTTCTCAAATTAGGGATTTTCGAATATTTGTAATATGTCAGGGAATTCAGAATTGAAACAGAACATTCTGTTTTTTTGGTATGTCTAAGCAAATTTGTTCATTGTAAAGCAGCACAGATGTAGGGAGATGAATTGAATTACTGGTCACAACTTATTAAAATATTCATATCATAAAACAAAAGGTATAAAGCAGGGTTTGAAACTAGAAAGATATAAATAATGTAAGCATTGGGGAGCATTAGGAATTAGCATGAATCTTTTGGACTTATATATCACTAGAAATGGTTTTGATTTGTTTAGGAAATAGTTAAATGCAATTGCTAAAGATGCAGAACAGTGAAATATTTCTCCCTATTTTATTTTGTTGTGATGGTTTGTCAAACTGATTTATGATGGCTTTGTGTTATAGGTAAGTAGCAGATATACTAAATTTAGAGGATTTAGAAAACACCACAAAATGTTATGAGGGAGCACAAGACACATGTAAACCATTTTGCACTTCCTCTGTCCTTCATTGTGAGACAAGCTAGAAAGGCAGGCAAACTTACAGGAACCTGGAAAGGGGAAGCAGCCCTCTAACCCATTACTGGCTTCACATTCTTCATTGGCTGAGATACAAGAACTTCTACACAACTGAAAAACGGTATCAAGGAAAACTGCCCATAGAGATAAGACACTTTCTAAAATACATCTCAAATTCAGTTATTTTAAAGAAGTGGACCATGTTTGATTAAGAGCAAAGTGCATGTGACTTTTGAGTTTGACTTCATCAGCATACTTATGATATACCTTATAAACCATTATATAGTTTCATTGAAAAAAGGAAATTAATATAAACAAGTCTTCAAATGCATATGCTTTATTTAGTTTTTAAACTCTAGGTTTTAAATTTTGCTTAACCTTTAACTCTGGTTATAAATTACAACCTTTGAGGAATGTAACTTTAAAAAGGACAAAAACATACAAAGAGGTACTAATATACATAGTTTCTATACTGTAGTTTTTCTTATCACTGACTAAATAGATGGCAAAACAACTTCAGACAACAAAGGTTTGTTTTGAGAGGGTGGGCATAATCCATTTTAGTGGGAAAGATATGGAGGCAGAAGCATGCATAGCAGTTTGTTATATAGCACCAACCAGGAAGCAGAAAGAGAACATTGAGGTCAGCACCAGAGCCATGCTGGGCCCCATAGCTCCACTCCTAGAATACTGTTTCCAGCCAGGCCATAAGCCCAAAAGGTTCAACAACCTCTCTCATTATTGCCAACAGCTGAAGACTGAATGATCAAACACATGAGGTTGTGAGGGACACTTAATGTTCAAACCACAACATTCTGTCCGACTTTCATAACTTCTCGTCCATCCCATAATTCAAAATGTATTCAGTCTAACTTTAAAAGTCCCCACATTCTTAACAGCATCCACATTGTTAAAAAGTGCAGAATCTTAAATATCTTCTGAGACTTAAGGACATCTTTCATCTATAAATCCCTGAAAAAGTAGAAAAACAAAACAAGTTATATACATTGGAACAGAGTTAAAATTCTAATTCCAAAATGGATAAGTAAGGACATAGTGAAGAAATAAAACATTAAATCAAGACTGACACCTTACACCAAATCCTATAGCTGTATATCCAGCATCAAGGACTCATAGAATCATTCAAAGTCAACAGGCATGGAACACACGTGTCTTCTTTCTTTTGACAGCCTGGCTTTTTATCTCAGCAGATGTTCCACATCCCTGGCATGTTCAACACGCCTGGAGTCTGCATGGTGAGTTAGGCTTTTTACGTCACACATTCAGTAGCTCCATGATGCTAACATACATTGTCTGGTCTCAGTGGCTTTATGGAACTTTGATGCAAGCCTCCATGACCTCATGCTACATGTATTTTCATGCCTGTAATATCAGTACCACTTAAATAACACGAAGTTCTTCTGCCAGCTTCAGATAGAGCCTATTTGGACATTTACTTTAAAGTTGAATCTTAGAAAATACTTACCAAGGTGTCTCTTCAGTTCACCTCTGCCACCTAGGCCCCATGTCCAAAAGGTTGTTTGCCCCCCTCCTCTCTCTCTTTTACTCTTGTATTCTCTTGCTCTTTTACCCTCTCTGTCCCTTCTCTTGCCATTCCCCTCCCTCATCTCTCTTCACATGTTCCTGGCCAGTCACTCCCCCTCCCTCTCTGCCATTCTCTATCTTTACTCCATCCTCAGCTTTCTTTCTCATGCCCTAAATAAACTCTATTCTGCACTATATCCACTGTATGACTGGTCCCTCAGGGGGGAAGGATGCCCCAGCACGGGCCCACAGAGGTAACCCCTTCTACCTCACCATACTATGCCTCTATCAAACATATCCTGGCTCTTTCTTTCCTTTCTATATAACACAACACTCTAATATACAATTCAGTGTCATTTGCAAACATTTTAATTTAGGATCTTATGGAGATATGATTATTATATTATATATAATATATTATTATTATTTAATTTAGGATCTTATGGAGATATTCAACATAACTTCAGGAAAATGACACTTGAGTAGCAAGCTTTCTGGAGGGTTGTAAAAATTGTTAGAAGAAGCAAACATATAAGACTGTACAAAGGGAGTACATGGATACTATGGATATTTATTTTCATTTATCATGGATAAGAATCTAGTAGCAGAATCACTAGGTTATGTTCATAATTTTACCTCCAAGAGCAGCTGTCAATATGGTTTCCAACATAACTCTGCCACATTTTGTCCTTGTGAGTAGGACATGGCAGTTCCATATGTGTTGCAACACAGCCAACTTGAGTGATCAGATGTACATTTTAGACACTTTATAGAAGTACAGAAGAATTACATTGTAAATTTTAACTTACATTTCTATGATGACAAATACTTTTGAGCATGTTTAATTCCATCCCTGCTCTTTACACATTTGCAATACACTAAACTCAAAATGTAGTCATGGAGTTATCTGATTGTAAAACTCTCAGAATGACAATGATAGCACCATCACTATTTCATGTTAGTATAAATGTCTGAAACTTCTACTACCTATAGAATGAGTAGTATACACAAAGTTTCTAACATTCAGTAGTTTATGTAAACACTGGCCCAGCTATGTCCTAATGAAATGCTTCAAGGAAACAGTCACCATAATTAAGGGTCAGAAATGTTTCCCAGGAGGTGATGTATGTAATTTAAATGGAATATTTGACTTCATTAGATGGTGAACCTCCTAGGGGGAAAATAGTTTCTAATGGTTATTTTTAATTAATAAAGTGTCAAAATAATGATAGAATCTCTGAAATTGGAAAACAGAAAAAGATTACTGTGCAAAGCAGCTCTGTAAAAATACAGGGCACGATCTCTCCAGGACTTAGCTTCATCAGCCACAAAACAGGACAATTAATGATTCTGAATCCTCTTTTAACTCTGGCTCGTGTTCAGTATTTTGAATTGCTCTGTGACTACTAGGTGGCTTTTTTTTTTCATGTGATTAGATTAATTAGATGTAATAGTACAATTTTGGAGGAAAAAGAATATCCCTGTCAGGACTGACAAGTTCTCTTCCTGCAGTTTTTTTTTTCTCTAAGATAATTAAATGAATTGAACCTCTTGATTTCCTAGCTGTGATAGTTAAATATGCATGAATTCTTCCTTTCCCATCATTTTATTGTGAATATTTTTAAACACACAGGAACATTGAAATAATATTGCAATGAACACTCAAAAGCCCAGACACCTAGATTCTGCAATTAACCTTTTGCTCTACTGAATTTGTTAAATCTATATACCATCCATATGTTTAAAATAGATTTAAAAAAAACGTATTTCAAACTAAATGACTAACCTCAGTACATATCTCTCTGTTTGCTCCTTGTACTTTAAGATGGACTTTGGATATGTTGATGCACTGTGGCACATATGTATTCTTTTCTAGAAATAAGAGATGGCTAGTGTTGTTCTTAGAATGAATATTTTCATATAACATCCTTTAGGACAGTGGTTCTCAATTAGGGACATTTTTCCCCCTCATCTGACTCAGGGGATCCATTTGGCAGTGTCTGGGATAGCTTTGGTTATCATGACTTGGGTATGCCAGTGGGATACTATTAAGTCTTAGGATGCAAAAAAGACCCCTCACAACAAGAAATTATCCATCTCCAAATATTATTAGTGTGATAGTGCCCAATATTGTTTTAAGAAATGGTAGACCAGGGCCAGAGAAATGGTCCAGCAGGTAAAGGTGCTTGCCATCAAGCCTGACAACCTGAGTTTGGTCCCTGGGACCTACATAGTAGAAGGAGAAAACGACTCCTGCAAATTGTCCTCTGATCACTACATGTGTGCTGTGGCGTGTGTGTACTGTGGCAAGTGCATGCACCCCCCAATATAATAAATATAAAAGGAAATCAAAACTTTCAAAAGATATGGTGGATTCATCTTTCCTGCTATTCAGAAACAGTGTGTAAAATTGTGTTGCCATACTCCAGGGAGATCAAAATGGCTAAGAAGAAACAAAGGGTTGAAGACTATTGTTTCTTTTAACTTTCTTGTTCTGTTTGTGCAATTATTTTACTAAGGTACCCTGTGTTCATCATTTAATTTTTCCCACTATTTATTTTTTTCATTTAGATCTGAAATATTTGTATACGAAATCTTCACACAATCCCATCTTTTTCAGGGTGACAACTGTTACCATCCCCCACCACCACTACCACCAAAGAGTGAATGAATTCATTGCTGTGAGTGCAGCTAATTTATAGCACTTACCTAGCATGTGAGAGGTCTTAGGTTTGATTTCCCAGAAAGGCCAAACAAACAAATAAACAAACAAAAAGGAACGAACAATTCATCTCAGGAGTGAGCAAGGGAGGGGCAGGTTAAAGAGGAACACGTATCTGAAAGAAGCGTGTAGGTTCATTTGTTTTGTCTAGCTTTTACTTTTGTTTCCTTCAGCTCAGTCATTCTCAGTTTAGCTCATCCAAGGAAGGGCTTCCTCTGAATGCTTTGTCTGTATGTCTGTGATATGCACAGGCCTGGGAGGAAACACAAGGGAAGCCAAGTGTTGAAAGACAAAAAACGACAATTTAAAAAGCCAACCCACAACAACTGTTCATTCATGCAAGTTGTCAATGTACACTCGCTTCCATATATGTTAGATGTTTCATGTTCAGGTACCCCTTAACCAGGCCCTTGTTCCCCATCAGTAGCTGCATACCACAATGACTAACAGGGAAATAAAGTGTGCAAGTCTTTGAAGTTTCCCAAGATACTTGCCGCGAATCATCGTGAATCTGGGTTAATGACAGAGGCGGAAAGTACATCCTCAAACTCGGAGGAAAGGTTCTAACAGCTTATTTATTCATAAACAGCAATAACCACGTAAATGGCGAAATGGGACCGCACTCGTTCATACACATACACACACACACACACACACACACACACACACACACACACACACTTCACTAACCTTCCTGTCTGGCTGGTAGTAGCATGGTTCGGTGTGGGGCAAGCATCAGGTAAGCTGTGACTCTCCTTCCTGCATTTTGTATCTTATGGAGCTGGACTGCAGTGATGCAGATTTGTCTCGTACAGGTGGTAGTGTCCTCGTGGGTGTCTGCGTGGAGTCCACGTGGATTGTCTCTCACCAAGATGTATCTCCATTGAGCTCTGGGAGTTGAGCGCGTCGCCATGCCAGACCGGGTTTTTTGGTTTTTGTTTTTTTGTTTTTTTTTTTTAACTAAATTCAGCCAATTACAACTAGAGCATTTCACACATTACTTCATGGGCTTTCCTTATCACCCCGCCCCCACCACACACACACACACACACACACACACACACACACACACACTATGGCTTGGTTTTCTGGGGCAGTGGACTCGGTCCGGGGTTGTGGCTTGGTTGGGGCACGGTGAGTGCAGCCTCCACAGCAGACTCAGGGCGGCAGACAGCTTTGCAGCTCCAGAAAAAAATGCCTTCTGGGGCCATATGTTCCTTACAATACTGTACCTGAGAGTCTTTCCCCCCACAACATGCATTGTCTCAGAGTATTGTAGATGTGGACCCACACCAAGCTTGGTGAGTATGCTCATGAGAACTTGTGGTTTTGTGAATTTTAAAAACATTTTTATATTGATTATTTACCTATTTACCTACTTATGCTTGCCACAGTTCACATGGGGAGGTCAGAAGACAACTTGTTGTAGTGGCTTCTTTCCACCATCAGATTTCTAGGAATCAAACTCAAGGACTTCAGAGTTGGCATTTGCTGGCTGAACAATCTCACCAGTCTGGATTTGTGTTTTGCTTTCCTTGACATTAGTTATTCACTAGACTTACAAATAGTTAAATCAATCATTTGGTAAAACTTTACCAGGGATAAGAGGATATACAGGGCAAAAGGCTTGATCTTCTCCAAGTGTACCCTAACAACAGAAGTTGCCAGCTTTCCTTGCATCCAGACCAATCTGATGCCCGTCCAGCCAAACAAAGGCTCAGAGAATTCAAGCTCCATTTTTATATGCACAGGAAAAATTTTCTATGTGTGTTATCATATCTTTTTTTTTTTAAAAAAAAAAAACAAAACCTGACATACAGTGTACTTATAGAAAAGGGCACAGGTCTCATGTACACAATTCCGTGAATTTTGATCTATGTGTGCACCTGTGAAACCACCTGTCCAAACACGATGAGAATGTTATCAGCTTCCCAGAGGCTCCAAGATACTTAGAGCAGCCAAGACTTGTTAAAAGAAATCTACTCTTTTGAAGCTTTGGAGCTGCTACAATCTTTTTTGGCAAGTAAGTTTTTCTAAGTAACAACAGTCCAGCCATTCCTTTGTCCCTTTGCCAGCTCAGTCACAGGTGAATTTCTGGGTATCTCCCACCTATCATAAACAAAGTCAGATGTTTTAAGTCTAAATCATAGGGCTGGAATCCTGCCAGTTAGTCTGGATTCAAAGTAATCTGGAAATTGCTGGCTGTTTTCAGAGAGGTAGAGCGGCTTTCAAAGCATCATTCTGATTTTCACTCTGCTGCTTAATGGCTTTGTCGGTATGGTAGAGTCCTTTGACCTCTGCAACACTTAGTTTCTTCTGCTTAAGAGAAATAACAATCCTTACTTAGAAACATAGTTGTGGAGCTGCAAATAGTTATTTAGTGTCTGGTTCATGGTAGCTGGCATCCGAGGAAGGGCTGTTGGTCTAAGGGGAAGAGATTGGAATGTTGTAAAGTTTTCAGAACTAGAGTAGAGAGGATTTTACTCCACTAATAATACAGTCAAGAATTTATTTTCCTAGAGCTGGAGGTGTGTTTTAGTTGGTAGAGTGATTGCCACTATTCATAAAGCCCTGAGTTTAATCCTCAGCACTGTACAAAACAGTCATGGTGGTTCAACTGAAAGCCCACCAGAAGTAGAGGCAGGATGATCAAATGTTCAAAGTCATCTGTATTGGCTAGCTTTGTGTCAACTTGACACAGTTGGAGTTATCACAGAGAAAGGAGCTTTAGTTGGGGAAATGCCCCCATGAGATCCAGCTGTNNGGCATTTTCTCAATTAGTGATCAAGGGGGAGAGGCCCCTTGTGGGTGGGACCATCTCTGGGCTGGTAGTCTTGGATTCTATAAGAGAGCAGGCTGAGCAAGCCAGGGGAGGCAAGCCAGTAAAGAACATCCCTCCATGGCCTCTGCATCAGCTCCTGCTTTCTGACCTGCTTGAGTTCCAGTCCTGNATCCTTTGGTGATCAACAGCAGTATGGAAATGTAAGCTGAATAAACCCTTTCCTCCCCAACTTGCTTCTTGGTCATGATGTTTGTACAGGAATAGAAACCCTGACTAAGACATTAGTGTCTTATAAACAAAAGACTACCAGCCCAGAGATGGCACCATCCACAAGGGGACCTACCCCCTTGATCACTAATTGAGAAAATGCCTTATAGCTGGATCTCGTGGAGGCATTTCCCCAACTGAAGCTCCTTTCTTGGTGATAACTCCAGCCTGTGTCAAGTTGACACAAAACTAGCCAGTACACTTAGTAAGTTTGATGCCAGGCTAGGGTATGTGAGGCTCAAAACAAAAGGTATAATTTCTTGCCTAGAATTTGAGAGGCTCCTCAGCCAAAAGGTATGACTCTATTTTGGGAGTGTTTTCAGCTCTTTATTTGGGAACATCTCCCTGGAGGTAGCAGGGTCCATCTAGAGAAAGTGTCATTCTGCCATTGCCTGAACATCTTTTTCTGAAAGTACCATACTTAAGAATGTGGAGGCAGCAACACCAAAAAATTATTCCAGGCTACTCAGATTAAGAATCTCATGGCTTTCAGCCCATCACTGTCTTCTAGATAAGGGAATTATCTAGATAAAGGACATAGCATTGTTATGAAGGTGGGGAGGGTGGAACCAAGGGGTGTGGCAAATGAACTGGATGGCTTGTTCATCCTGGCAGGAAATGTTTCATTGTAAACACTGCTGAGCAAACATGCCCCTCACCCTCTGATTCTGGGTTTCTAGTTTAAGTGGATGCAGTTCAGTTGATTCATTTCCAGCCACTGCTTATAGTCACATTTGGTAATTTTCCTTTTGGAAATGGTAACAAGGATGTAAACATAAATCTTGGTTGGTATGTGTGTGTGTGTGTGTGTGTGTGTGGACAAATGTTCTCATGGGAAAATAGATTTGAATATAAGTATTATGATATAAAATTTCAAAGAATATGTGTTTAGAAATGTCTACTACCTTTCTACCCTCATCCTACAGGAGGGAAAAAATGACAAATAGTTCTATATAATGAAAAAGAGCTGGGGGGTGGGCAGGGTTATGAGTTTGGTGGTAGAGACCTCACTGTGAAGGTATCAGGCTCTGGCTTCTGTCCCCAGCCCTGCCATATAAATGTGACAGTGAAAAGAGACAGTGTTACCCAGGCCCGGTGGCACACACCTTAATTTAGCACTCTGGAGGCAGAGGCAGGTGGATCTCTGTGAGTTCATGGCTAGATTGAGTGAGATCCAAGTTGGAAAACCAAACAGAGCAAGAAAGAAGAGCGACAGGTCACCTCAGTGGCAATTCTGAGGTGAGTAGCAAATTTTGTGAACTTTCTAGAAACATATGCCCACATAAACACGTAGCTAGGACTCCTTCCAGGACCCAGGTAATGAGGGCACCATAGAAAAGCTTCACAGTAAGCCCACCTCTGCCATCTGTGACACATCTGTGCAATGCTGCCCACAAGTCACTACACTTCTTTGTGGACTTTGCTCTCCACACAAGTTTACAGAAAAGGCAGTTATGATAAATGATTTCAAAGTCACATTTTATGCACTGTCATGCTATTTAATCTCCTCACTTCTTTTTTGAGACAGGATGTCATGTAACCCAGTTGTCATGTCTCAATTTTCTCTGTGTCTGAGGATAATCTGGAACTTCTAATCCTTTTGCTTCCACAGGTTTGTGCCAACATGGTGGGTTTTCCTGAGTGTTGGGGATCAAACCCAGGTCTTTGTGCATGCTAGGCAAGTACTCTACAAACTGAGGTACATGCATAGCTCTGTGTTTTTGAATACTGTACCTATGTAGAGTGTTGCAGGGAGTGGAAGGGATGGAGATAAGGCTGGCTAAGAGAGGCACCATAGATTACAGGTGATATTACTGTCACTAGGAACATGCTTGTGATTCTAAGGGGCTGCCTAAGGGGACATGCTACCTATATCCATGGAAGTTTTGATTATTCCAGGCTGGCCTTATAAGTGAATTGTCCTGCTGATGAGGGTGACATCGAAGGAAGTGACAGACTGAATGTTTACTCTTTGTGAAAAAGACAGGCCAAGAAGAAATTGGTCTGAATAGCAGCAACAAATTGAGGTTAGATATAAAGAAACAATTTTGTTTTGAGGGCAGCATGGACCATTAAGGCAATTTTGGATCAATCTTTCTTGTAGTTCTTAGTGGATCATCAAATTCTCATCATTCTGAGGCAATTTAGACACAGGTTTATTGCATGTTAGGAGACTAAACAAAATAACTGATCAGGAAGCCTTCCAGTTACAATCGCATGCTGCAAATGTTTGCCTAGCATGTAACAAATTCAATATCCTACTTTCAAAAATGATGAGAGGTGCCGAGAGCCCCACATTCCGTCTTGCAGAGGTGGGGCAAAGACAACATGTATGCCAAGACAGGGTTGGAGCAGCTTCCGCAGCTTCCTGCTGCAGCTTCCTTTATTCTCAGCTTCTGCCTCAGCTCTATTCCCTATTCTGTTTATTATGGGGGATCGCCCAGTTTATCCCCCTCCACTCTCTGCACTCATCTCTCATCACTCTTCATCATCCAATCAGCATTCAGCACGCTCTGTACAGGAGCCATGCACGCAGACAGGGTGCGCGGTGATAGACCAGTGACTCAATATCATGCTGTATGACGCTATGCGTCAGGCGGGCAGAGTGTGATCACTCAGGTACACAGCGCGTGATCATTCAGGTGCACATGATCATTCAGGTGTGCATAATCAGGTTTTTGCTAAACAAGCAGGGAATCACGGGGCTTGGCAATGAGCCAGGGCACCGTCTTGGCTGCCCCTTCCCACAGGCACCAGGAAGTATGCAGCAGTAGAATATGGGATGTGCATTTTGAAAGATTCTTCTTTCTTTGCAAGGATATGTGTGGTTCAGACATGGTCACGTTATGTATCCCAGGCTGGCCAGAACTCACAGTCTTTCTGCTTCCAGTTTGGAGTGTGGAGCTTGCTGTTGTATACTACCATGGCCAGCATGCAAGGACTTTTCTATTTGTTTGTTTGTTTTTGAGGGTTTTGCTGTTGTTGTTGTTGTTTGGATAGTTCTCATTAGGCAGCTGAGACACTTGTCTGGAATGCTCAAAGTTAGTATACTCCTACCTTTGTCTCCTGAGTGCTAGGGTCACACAGATATATATCACCATGTCTGACATGAGAGGACTTGGTAATGTAGTGTACAACTCCTTACACATTTACTTTATACAATATGCTATCTTATAATATGTTGAGATGAAAGGTCAGTAAACTGTAATTCTTTGGCCGTCCTAATATCTATTTCTGCAACAAGTTTTCTTGGAATCATGACCACACTGCTTATTTGTTTAATATATTGTCCATCTGCTTTAGGGGAGCGGCAGAGCGGAAGGTTGCCACAGCCTGAACAGAAACATTCAGGCTGAAGTCTGAAACATTTGCTGTCTGGTCCTTCTAGAACAGTGGTTCCCAAACTTGTGTCTTAGTTGGGATTACTATTGCTGAACAGACACCATGGCCAAGGCAACTCCCATAAAGGTCAACATTTAATTGGGGCTGGCTTACAGTTTCAGAGGTTTAGTACATTATCATCATGGTAGGAAGCATGGCAGCATGCAGGCAGGAATGGTGCTGGAGGAGCTGAGAGTTCTACATCTTGATCCACAGGCAGCAGGAACAGACTGAGACACACCATACCTCCTAATAGTGCCATTCCCTATGAGTCTATGGGGGCCATTTTCTTTCAAACCACTACATTTTCCTAATGCTGAGACTTTATGATACAGTTAGTTCCTCATATTTTGATGACCCCAAAATATAGCAATGTAAATATTCTTGGATATAAAGGTTTGCCAAAGGAGTTGAGACCCACAGGTTGAGAACTGCTAATTAGGTTATTATTAAATTTATCAAAACTCAATTATTTGTATAGTACTTGATATGTACCTCTCTAGTATTGACAAGAGCTGAAGGCTATGTGTACTAAATTGCTTTCTATTCCTATGATAAAACACCATGGCCAAAAGCAGCTTGGGAGGAAGCTCTTTCAGAATAAAGATAAACAACTCAAAATAACATCCCTGAAAGTGACCAGATTCATTAGGCCCCGCTTTCATCAGGACTATATAAACAGTAAAGACTACTGAGAGTCAGTCTCAGACAACTCAAGTTGCAAAGAAGACTCTGAAACCAGACCAGCTGCCTGGAAGACTTAGAGATAGCCAAGGTACCTGGAACAGTGTTAGGCCAACTATATCACTTGGAAGAGACACTCTCCAGCTTGTTGAACCATCTGCAGGCCATGCAGTGGTGCTCCAGGTTCCCACTGTTTTTGTGAGCTCTCATCTGTGATGGGGTAGGTTTTGATGGTGCAGCTGTTTTTGAGTTATTTCTGCTCCTGTAAGTAACCCCTCACCCATATTTCTTCTGTAAGTAATTACTATAAAACTCACTGGCTTACCAACTTCAACTTTGATGGTGTCTGTACTTAGACGTGGGCTCCCTATCTGGGGTGAGTAGATGTATGTTCCAACTTCCCAGGAAAAGTTTTATCACACAACAAGATGCCTTTTATTAGCTTGCTCTCCATGGCTTGCTTAGCCTGCTTTCTGGTATAGCCCAGGACCAACTGCCTAGGGATGGTATCACCTACAGTGGGCTGGGCTTTCCTGCATCAATCATTAATAAAGAAAATGCTCCCACAAACTTGCCTATAGACACCTGATTAAGGTACTTTTTCAATTTAGGCTCCCTCTTCCCTGTGACTCTGACATGTATCAAGTTGACAAAAATAAAACAAAACAAAACAGAAATAAAAAACCCAACCAACTAACCAAAAAACAAAACCAACTGTCCAGCACACTGGAGTTACCCCAGAATGGGAGTTCAGCTCTAAAGCTCAGCTTCAGCATTGTCACTTGCAACCACCAATGGATTTTTCATTTCTGGCCTGGTTAGTATTAATTTTTGACACAGAGTTTCATAGTATACACTGGCTTTGAACACACAATCCTCCTGTCTTCATCTTTGAAATGCTAACATTACTGGTGTACCACCATACTTGTACCATCACTATTTTAACCTAGACCAAATGCAGCTCACTTTACCTACTCCAACTATTAGAATGTTTCCCCTACTTCCAACTGCTTGTATACTTAAGGGGCTCTAGAAAGCCAGAGAATAGCAAACATGGCTCTGTCAGGCCTTGACCTTGTTCTCTATTCCCTTTGCTTTGCTAAAAACCTTTAGACTACATTCCTAAAGCTAGCCCTAAAGGTCTGTTCCCTTATTTGGCCACTTCTTTCTCCAGAGGCTGACTACCAAGGTCCAGCTCTCAAAATATAGAAGTCTAGCAATTAAAAGCACCCTTTGGCTCACCTAATTAACACACCCAATAAAATTAACCAACTCATCCTAACATGGGGTTTCCCATTGTACCTTTATAAGCTAACATATTCCTGGGTGCCATATCTGTCTCTTCTCTGTCCAGAGGCAGTCCTTTCCCCCCCACTACAAATATCCCTCCTCCCTCTCCCTTGTACCCTTCCCCCTCTCCCTTGTCCTTTATCTTCTGTCTTTGTCTCTTATCCCCTGCCCTATATTCCTCTTGGGCAAATAAATCTCCTTTGTGCTGAGAACTTCATCTTGGGGTTCTGAGCCTATACTGGTTTCTTTATTGATTATCCTGAAGCAAGTAAGATATGGAAATAAGTGCTTAAAGACTAGTGATGTAGATCAGTGGTATAGTGCTTGTCCAGCATGGATAAGGCTCTGGGTTCTATCTATAGCACAACAAACAAAAACCAACTAAACAAACACTTGTACCTATAAGGAACTGCCTTCCTTACAGAAGTGGTGCCATGTTTGCAGTGAAACAATACACTTCCTCTCATATGCTTTTAATCAATGCCAAATTAATTTGATAATTAATAAAATGTAACTTCTATGCAAACAGATAGTATACTATATTATTTAGGGAATGATGACAGGGAAAGAAAACAGTACATATTCAATACAAATGTACTTTTTAAATAATTTCATTCCATGTGTCTTAGTTTCTATTCTGTTACTTTGATAAAAATGGTCTGAAAAAAATCAACTACATGAGAAACAGATTTAATTCTGGCTCACAATTCAAAGTTACTGAATGTCTTACCTACTTTTCTATCGCTAACAAAACACTATGACAAAAGTAAGTTATATAAAAGAAAGCATCTAATGGGCCCTTACAATATCAGAGGGTGAGTCCCATGACCATAATGGTAGGGAGCAAAGCAGCAGGTAGGCAGGCCTGCCTGGCACTGACTGGAGTGGTAGCTGAGAATTTCTGTTTGATCCACAGAAACAAGGCAAAGGTAGAGGTTGGTGGGGTGAAGCACATACTTAGAAAAGCCTAGCTTTCTTGATAATTTCTATTTAAGGTTGTTCTGGGATACATCTGTATTCTCCATCCTCCCTGAGGACGGAGAACATCCTCTGGTTCTATTTCCCCAGATATAAGTCTGCATAATGTAGAGTGTCTATCATTGGGCACAGTGCATGTTTTATAGTCATGTCTCTGGGCACCAGGGGTACAGCCCAGGCTTTCAGCTCACCCAGACCTTGCCTCCTAAAATTTGGAATTCTAAACACACAAGCTCTGGGCCCTCATCTTCCTCATCTGGAAAAAAACCACTGGAAACAATGACTACTCTTGCAGACATGGGAAAGTAGTACTGGGACACAATTCTCTGTGGTGCCTTGGCATAGCTGCATGCCATGTAAGCCGAGATACTTTTTGCTAAAACAAAGAGGATTTGTTCCAGAGAGTCTTTTCAGGAAGATTTATATACAAAGAGCCCTGGAAGGTAGAGATCTTGTTTCCATGGAGAAGTGATGGTACAATGGCTTGCCATCCAGTCTAATGTTTCTTTTTGGACAGAGCTCAAATAGTAAGTCTATTCTACCCAGTATAAAGAACTTATAAATTTGGAGGTCCTCTCCTGTAATGCAACTCACAGTGGAGGGGGGCCTCAGTTGGCATTCACTGTATCTCCTTTTGGGAACTGGAATTTGAGAAACCGAGACAAATGAGGCTCTTGCCATTGCTATAGTTGAACAATGAACCGTCTTTTGTCTCTGACTTCATGTTGTTTGCTTCTTTAAGAGTAATGGAACATGTTTCTTGGTTTAAGATGGGCTTAGCCTATAGAACTACCTTCCTGAAAACTCAGTGGCCACTCAATCCACTCCAAGTCAGTGGCTCCCAGGTTTGCTGTGTAACATTCAAGAATGGTGTGTGAGGACAGTAGAAAATGGGCAACCAGCGTGTGCTGGAGGCAGAGAAGCAGCTCCCTGTTGCAAGGGAAGGGAATTAAAACTTAGTTGCCAGCCCTGCATCCTTTGTTGGGTCCTTCTACGAACAGTACCTAAGTCTGATTGACAAAGGACTATATGCAAACTAGGAATTGAACTGTGATGCCTCTGTGTGGCTGAGCTGAATGAACGTGGAGGACTGTGGTGGGTAGGAGATATAAGAGGGTATAGGCTCAGGAAATACTTACCTTCTGGAAAGGAAGACCTGTCTAAAGTTTCAAGGGGAGGAGAAAGAACCAGGAAGTGAGGAGAGCAATGGACTGTGGCCTGCCATTTTCAAATTAAAGACCAGTGTCAGAACAAAGGTCAACTGTTAGATTGTTGAGTCAAAACCTTTAAGAATTCCCAGCTTCTGAACTAAATTCCCAGCATTGGAATCTGGCTTTTATATTCACTGTCTATAAGGAATCAACTGAGATGGTGACTCTGTAGTTTGCAAGGTTTAGGAAGAAGTAAGGGAGCATGTGGGAGACAAAAGCTTTGATGAAAATGACACCGGGTAACATGATCATATTGCATGAAATAGTAGAAGTGAGATCTAGTGGCAGGCTAGGCTACTTTATTGGAACTTCAGCTCAGGAGCAAAAGGGAGCTCATACTGATCAAAGGGACCAGCAGGCTGCTTTCTCACCAAAGAGAGCAGCAAGCTTTAGTTGAGTTTCTCTGAATCACTAATGTTCATTGCCCGTGTGCAAGGTTTTGAAAGGGTGTTTTCCCATGTGTGCTTAATTAAGCATTCTGGCCTTAAACTTATTGCCCAAAGGTCAGCACCTTAACCTGAGAACTGATGAGTATCTCTTCCATCTGGTACCATGCATTGCTTAAAACAGCCAGGCCTCATGGTTTGATGTGAGCCAAAGATCTTTCCGTACTTGAGCTACCAAGACAGCACAAAGGTGGAGTAGAATAAATGTGTATCTGTAACAATGGGCAATAGAGGGAGTTAGCCTTTTACTACAGTCATGGGCAGAACATTTAAAAATGATGGACAGAGGAGAGTATGACCTACAAGTCAAGAAAGCAAACAGGACAGATGTAACATGAAAACAGATGCCAAGCCTGTTTACCAATTTTAGTCACACATTAAATAGATATAGGCTGAAGTGCAGGGTCAGGGTTTAAAGTTAAATTAGCCTTCATGTTTCTTGTTTCTGTATTAGAAATTACATTTGTATATTTGGAGAGAGAGAGAGAGAGAGAGAGAGAGAGAGAGAGAGAGAGAGAGAGAGAGAGAGAGAGAGAGAGAGAGAGAGAGAGAGAGAGAGAGAGAGAGAGAGACAGTTTGGAGGTTGGAAGAAAACTTGTGGGAGTTAGTTCTCTCTGTCCACTATGTGGGTCCTGGGGATGGAACTCATGCCAGGCTTAGTAGCAGGTGCCTTTGCTCTCTGAGACATCTTAAGTTTCTGCTCACTAAGCTAAGTAACTGGCATCATAGCCATATATCAGAGATGTAAGAGATTGCTGTAAGATATTACAGCAATGCTAGTTGGATGTGAATAATGCACTGCTTAGCTATGTAGCTTCTAAAATTAACAACTTTTACAAGATAATTTAAAATTAATTTTTTTTAAAAAATCAACAGCTTATTTAGGTTTTTCTTTGATACAATTTCCAACCTATCTTTGTCATTGTATCTTTGCCTTTGTCAATCTGGCCAGCCCTCTTGAACCCAAGTAGGTCTCATCTTTCATAAAGACTTCTGAGCATGTAAACAGTCTTTTTCTATTATCTGATGTGACATTTAAAACAAAGCTTGGGAAATGACAAAAATGGTAGCAGAAGAAACCCAATATTATGTTTTTAATGGGAAACTGGCCAGGACCCAGAATTTAGTTTTAGGCAGTAGTCCCTACCTGAAACTTTTCCAATTCAACGAATTCATTATTATTGTCTCAGTATTCTCTTTGCTCAGGATGTGTGGACTTCACAGACTGGTTTCCTTTAGCACTTTAAAAAAGGTGCTCCATAGTATACTTTTATCTTGCTTTATGTTGGTATGCCAGCTTTCATTTTCTTGTATAATGTTTTCTGTCAAAATCTTTCTCATTATCTTTGGCTTTCACTCCAAAAGAAAAATCTCTCATCAAGCCCAACATGATGTGGCATTCCTGAAACCCTAGTACTGGAGAGGCTGAAGAGGCAGATAACAAGGTCAAGGTCAGCCTGGGCCACACCAGTAAGACTCAATCTCTAAAATAAGACAAAAATATCAAAACTGTGAGACTATATTCCTACAGGCAGAAGGAATATTGCTCACATAAACAGATACTTTAGAAAAAGTTAACAGGAAATTTCTTCCTTAACACATTACAATACAAAAGAAAATTCTAGGGCTAATGATATAGCTTATGGTAGAGTTCTTGCCTATTGTGGGTGGCTTCTGAGCTTAGAAAAAAATAAGAGTGAATTCTTTTTTTTTTTTACTTTCATTTTATAAAGTAAAGTGATTTTATTTTAAGGACATATAAAAACATCACACAGCTTCCTCAAGAAAGGTATAAAAACTCTTGCCCAATCCCAAACTCTCCATCACAGTGAATTTCTGTACAGTTAGAATGAATGAATAGATAGAGCTTTATTTAGGGTTTTATACTTTCAATGTCAATTACATCTTCAATTAATTAGTTTTTATGGTTAGTGCTACTTCAATACACAGAAAGTTTAGTTGACTTACCACCCACAAAAAAGGGGAAAAAACTAAGTTAAAACTAGGAACAAATTCATGAGTTCTTAAGTTCAAAGGCAAATAACTATAGATGGAAACTGAAAGGAACAAAGAGGAACAGAAAACAAAATATGTAGTATCAAAATATAAGCAAGGTAGTACTAGGACCAGGGAGTGATGCATGAAGACAGAAACAGAGATAGAATTCAGATACACTACAAAGAACTAAAGATGGCAGTACATAACTTTAATCCTAGTATTCAGGAGACAGAGGAACATGGAGCTCTTGTGTGTTCAAGGTCAGCCTGCTCTACCCAGGATAGTCAGGCCTACATAGAGAGACCCTAAAAACAAACAAACAAACAAACAAACACATGACAATTAAAACATAGAAATCAAGAAGAATAAAACTAGGTTTAATGTTCTCAGAGGGAAAGTGATAAAATAGATGATAAAATTGGTATTTCTATCAGATTATACAAAGTAGTCATGATTTAATCATTAGCACAAGTGTAATAGATTCTAACAAGTTTATAGAGAGAAAAGTAGAACAACAAAATATTTAATTCAAAGCCAGTCAAGTAATGAGAGGAAAGGAATATTGATAAATTAAATCAAAGGGTAAGGGAGGAATACGATGTTTGAAATAATCTCAGAATTACCAGTAATTACATGAAAAGTTAATGCATGAAATACTAATTTCTTTTTAATAGTTTTGTGGTGTAGTGCATGGACTTGTTGGTAAGTGCTTTAGATATTTTACTGATGAACAATAAATATTCTCTAATTTTTCTATAATAACCAATATTGTATGAAACTTCCATTTCTATTTTTATACAATATTTAAATATGCTGACACAGTAGGAAAACATGGAAACATATTTAAAATTAATGACCAGTTGTTGAGGTGATGGACATGTTAATTAGCTTATTCAAATTTCTATAATATGTATTTGTCTATTGAAATCTTAAAATTCCACTAAAATAAAATGCTGACATGAAATGCAAACATTACTCTCTCCTGACAGAAATATATGAAAAAATTTCATTTAACAACAGTATCAACTGTCAATCATTCCACATTTTAATTCATGTTAAAGATTTAAAAATCCCTCACATTCTATAGATATGAGACAAAATTGTCTCCAGTGGACTATCCACTAAATTAGTTGCCCATTAATCGGATCACCCAAGAACTTGCTGCTTAGGTCAACCACTTTATATTAGATCCTATGAGATTAGAATCTGAATATGGTGAATCAATCTTCTGGTTGAGTTAGTTACTTTTGGACAAACTCAAGATTTGCTACAAGGCAGATGGCACTGACTCTTTAAAAGAGAGACCTCATTGCATGTATTCTAGGCTGGCCTTTCACTTAACTGAGGATCATTAAACTCTCATTCCTCCCAGCTCTACCTCTTTACTCTCAGGATCACAGGCATGAGACACCATTCCTGATTTAGGAAGTACTAACAATTGAACTAAGGGCCTGTGCATGGTAGGTACTATACCAGCTGAGCTACAACCGAAGCTTCTTATATTGACCCTTGATTGAATCAGTCTTTGGTAGATCAGTTCCTGATTGTAGATGACACAGTGTCCTACTTTTCTTTCTTTTTTCCTCCTCCCACCTCCTTTTCTTTCTATTGATGTGATTAAAGACTATGATCAAAAGTCACTTGGAAGGAAAGTATTTATTTGGCTAATATATCCTGGTCACAGTTCATCATTAAGAGAACCCAAGGTGGGACCTCACACAGACCAAGAACAAAGCAGAGACAATGGCAGATTCTGCTTACTGGCTTGCTCTTCTTGGTTTGCTCAGCCGCTTTTGAATCTACCCAGTACCACCTGCCCAGAGGTGGCATTGCCCACAGTGGGTTGAGTCCTGCTACATCAATCATTAATATAGGAAATCTGACAAAAGCATTCCCTTAATTGAGATTCTTGCTTCCCTGATGACTATAGCTTGTGTCAACTTGAGCAAACACCAATCAACACAGATATCCAGCTGATTAGGTTATCTGCTGAGACACCGAAACTCCTGATTATATTAGTCAATATTTGAATCTGCCATTGAATGGTTCAAACACTAATTAGGTCAAGTCCTAAGTTGAATCTCTCTTTGGATCAAGAACAGAATAAAACAAATGAACTCTTGACAGAATCAGTCTTCAACTGGATTAAGAACTGATTGGATCAAGCACTCATGAGAATCCAGACATTATTGGTTCATCTCTTTAATTAGCCTGGGACTAATATGGATCAATCTGTGATCAAATCATTAAAAAGAACATCAAGTATTCATTGCATTGGCCACTGGTTAGGTTACAGATGCTAACTAGATCAGTGAGTGATTGGGGCAGGAGGGGTTGTAAGACTGTATATTATATCACACACTTCTCTTGTTCTTCTAACAGGAAGACTCCTGATATTTCATGTCAATGATATCTGTCCCATTGCTTACCTCTAGGTTCATCTATGTCAAGAGGCTTGTCCTCCCAAACTGTTTATCTATTCAAATTCTACTTCATCAGAAATAGTGCTTGGCTTGGTCTCTTCTCCAGACTCTTCTTAGAATTCCCTCCACTCAAAAACTTTCTACAGCTAAGCACAGACCTGCTACAACTCCTGTTATCACTTCTGAGCTCTTGAGCCCTCATTAATACCACAATCACACATGCATGGTGCAGAGTATTTCCCACCAGACCCAGCAGCAGACAGATGGTAGTCAGTATGTGAAGGCTCCCTGGAGAATATCTTGTCTGTGTGGAAACCTTCATTTGGCCTGGATTCTGAGAAAGCTCTCTTGCCCATAGGCATGGTGCTAACATTGTTGTCTGAGCTGCCCTTTCAGTCCTTTCCTTTGAATAGCTGCCTGGGACCTCAAACAAAATGCCCAAATATGCCTTGCATGGCACTGAAGCAGTAGCTAAAAACTTACATCCTTACCCACAAGTAGGAAGCAGAGGGAGGACTAAGAATGGTGTGGGATTTTGAAACATTAAGGCATACCTCAGTGATATACCTCCTCCAACAAGGCCATAGCAACTAATCCTTCTCAAATAGTTCTACCAAGTGGGGACCAAACATTTAGAAATGTGAGGGTATACTCATAGATCAGCGTCTCCATCATTTTTCATCAGAGAAGTTTCCTCATACAACAGATGGGGGCTAACAGAGAGACCTACACCTGGACAATGTGCAGAAAGATTGTGGAACACACAGTCTTACATGGGATGTCTTCATCAAGCCTCTCCCCTCAGGGGTTGGGGAACTATGTAGAAGAGAAACTGGAAAGACTGTAAGAGCCAGCGGGGATGAATGACTCCATGGAAACAGCATCTTCCATACACAACAGGACTGATGCACATAGGAATACAGAAACTGAACCATGCACAGGGCCTGTCGAGGTTCATGCTAGATAGGGTCCCCATGCTGAGAGAGGCCTGCTCCTGTAGCATAGCTGTAGCCATTTTGTTCCATGCCTGCCAGCTATTTCATATTGCTGCTCTAATATGGCTGCCAGTCATTGATGCAGAAAATATAAGTTGAGCAGAGTCATGCTGACCAAATACCTTATTATGTTCTGCATGTTTGAGGTTTGTTAATCTTAAGAAATTCCACAAGTGTAAGCTTCATGTAGGACCCATAAAATTAAAGGTCAATATGAACTGCTGTGTCTAAAATGGCTTGAGTCGGGTCCAACCACTGGGCAGCACTTCCAGCAACTGACTATGAGCTCATTGTTGTTTTTGCAGGTTTAGCCTTTTAAAGCTGGCCTGGGAAATGTCCAGTGCACAGCTTTGAGCTGTTGCCCTGGTTGATCAGTCTTGGGGTGAACGTTAATAAACCATTGTGTGGTTTGTAGGGTGACTCCTAGACACTAACATCTAACCAAAAAGCTATCTCTAACACCCATTTACATCCACTTACAAGGGAAAAATTAGTTTCCTCCAGTTGAGTCTCACTGGGTATATTAACCACACTTAAGGGTGGGTTCTATGTCCAGAAGTAAATGGCCAGAACAAAGCAAACACAGTGGTATTTTTGTAAACATTTTGTCTTATATTGCTTTGTCCTGCCATTTTTGTTTTGTTTTGTCTTATTAGTATTTTGCTTGTGTATTATGGTTTACAATTTTGTGTTTTTTATGGTTTGTGTATGTGTGTTTCTTGTGTTTTTCTCTTTTTCTTTTTAAAGATTCTGATTTGTTTTCTTTTTTATTTGCCTATTTTCTGAAAAGAAAGAGAAAGAAAGGAAATGAAGCTGGGAGGGCTGAGAAAGGGGGAGAATCGGGGAAGAGGAAAAGCTATGATCAGAACATACTATATGAGAAGTCATTTCCCCCAATGGGTGCCATTCTCATTTAAACTACCACAGAAACCCATTTCTAATAATCAAGTTGAACTAATAAGAAAAATCTCCACTTTCACATTCGTGTTAAATTTATGTTGCAAAGAATTTTTTATTTAATTTAAAGTGACGATAAACTCAGGTAATTATATGGTGATTATTCATAAAATCATTAATTAAACTCTAAGTTATGTACTATTGCAGCATCTCATACATACCTGGCAATTGAAATGTTTTAGGAAAATATATTATTAGAATTTTAAATATCACTGCATTACAAGGATTTATGAACAAATATGGAAGAATGTATCTTAGCTAGTTGTAGTTAATTCTTACAGGGGAAGGTGTTAGATGATATCCATGAAACACAGTTATAAATAATGCAATGTATACCCACTTTCAACGTGTTCTCCCTAATAAGTATCTGCTGTAAAACACTGGAGAAGAACACCTTAAGGAAGAACTGGTTTACACTGGGCTACAGTTTGAGAGGCTTGGTTATTCTGGCAGTAGCAGGAGATATCTGGTTACATCTTGTCCACAGGAAGCAAAGAGAGATAACTGGCACTCTGCTCCATTTCTCCATCTTAATCAGTCTAGGGCCTCCACACACAGAATGGTGCCACCCATATTCAGGACTGATTTTCTTTCTTCAGTTAAACCTTTCTGGAAACACACTTGTAGAAATACTCAAAAATTTTATCTTCTAGGTGATTCAAGTTGACAATCAAGATTAACCATCACAACAAATAAAAGATATATTGGATCTAGAATTAACTTACAAACACTTCAGAAGTAATGTTATTAGGAACAGATAAAGGACAAAATAATCCATTCTCCATTTTTTAAAATGTTATTTTGTTAAAATCTGTACTTAAGGGACTACTTAAAGGTCTTTCATAGTTTTGCTACCCTAATATTTTATTCAGAGTTTTCCCACCTGGACAGGAATGAGTATAAAAGCAAAATGAAGATGACAGAATCTGGAGGTTATTTTCAAAGCTAGGTGTATTTTAAACCACAGAAAATGACTCCTAATGTTTGGAAGTGTCTGTGGTGGTTTGAATATGTTTGGCACAAGGAGTGGGACTATTAAGAAATGTGGCCTTGTTGGAGTAGGTGTGACCTTGTTGGAGGAAGCGTGTCACTTTGGGTGTGGATTTTAAGACTCTTCTTCTAGCTGCCTGGAAGCCAGTCTCCTCCTGTTTCCCTTCTGTATAAGATGTAGAACTCTCAGGTCCTTCAGTGCCATGCCTGCCCGAATGCTGCTATGTTTCCACCTTGATGATAATGGATTGAACCACTGAACCTGCAACCCAGCCCCAATTAAATGTTGTCCTTATAGGAGTTGCCTTGTTCATGGTGTCTGTTCACAGCAGTAAAACCCTAAGATAGTGTCAATATGTTGATTTTTAAAACAGTAAATTTTGCTTTTCTCAGTTTCACTAAGTGAGGTTAATTCTTACATGGACTAGGGGGTTCCTTTCAAAAAGGAGATTTCAGGCTTAGAGAAGTGGATGTTTGGGTAAAGGTGCTAGCTCTCAAGCCTGAAGTCTTTCAATCCTGAAGACCTGAGTTAGGTTTCCTGAGAATGATATGGTGGAAGGAGAGAACACAGTCATAGAAGTTGTCCTGTGATATGCAGAGGAGAACTACTGTACACACACACACACACACACACACACACACACACACACACACCAATTTAAAGAGGGTTCCTCAATCTTGGAGAAATGGCTCTTTAAGAGCACTTGTTGCTCTTGCACAGGAACCAGGTTTGATTCCCAGCATGTACATGGTGGTCACAACCATCAGTAAGTTTAGTTTGAAGGGATCTGATGGACTACTCTGGTTTTCTTGGGAATCAAGCATGTATGCTGTGAACAAACACATGTATGGACAAAATACATACACTAAAATAAAAATTTTTTAAAGAAGAACCCTCTTCCTGTAGCTTCAAAGCAGCTATTCACCTAATTTTGGCTTATCCACATTCTCTTTCAGTTCAGCAATTTCCAGCCTACTTTAGCAAGTCATTTATTTCATCCTAGGTGAAAGTCCATTTACAGGTATAGTGGATAATTTTGATCTTTTTGGGCTCAGAAGCCTTCTTTGAAGATTACAGTATCAACATCTTTTTCTTATCCTGCAGATGATCACAATTGAGAGAATGGCAAGTAACACTTAGAGCAGTAGAAATGAATCATTCATTTCCAATTGTAGTGAGTACTTCACTCATAGATGGGTTAGCCATCAAGATTAAAGAAACATTTTGAGAACAGATATAAAGGAAACTTGATATCTTCATTCCTTTAGTTATAGACACTCAGATTGTTTGCTATTCAGTATAATAAATGCTATGGGGATGGTAACTTGTGTAGTGAGGCATACTTTGTGTTAGTAAATTGTCACATGTTGTTTAGGCTCACTGAGTTGCTGGCAGTGGACACAGGGTTAGTCCCTTCTTGAAATCTAAGCATGTTTATCTTAGAGTGTCTTCCAAACCCCCTTGCCAAGGACAGGCTTGCCCTGTGAGAAATGGAAAGGAGAAAAACAAAAGAGCTCAAGAGTGAAGATACTGTGTCCTTGAGCACAGAAGAATAGAAAGTTGTGAGAGCTGGAAGGTAAACCACGCCAAGGCACCTTCCAAAGCAAATGGCTATTATTTAAGTCAAAATGTTAAATGTATTTATTATTTTTTTGTATTATGAATATTGACCTCTAAAAATAAGAGATTTTCACCAACTGAGCCACTGAAGACACATCAGCTTTGCCAACTCAATTCCTGTCAGTCTCAGAAGTCTGGTACAAGGTATAAAATTTCTCCACTGAGAAACTCACAAGGTTGACAACAAGCTACAAACTATCTACCTGCTCATTTAGAAGTTGAGGTGGATAGAGAGATGGCTCAGTGGTTAAGAGCACTGACTGCTCCTCCAGGGGTCCTGAATTCAATTCCCAGTAACCACATGGTAGCTTACAACCATCTGTAATGGGATCTGATGCTCTCTTCTGGTGTGGCTGAAGAAAGTGTACTCATATACGTAAAATAAATAAATTAATTAAAAAAATTGTCAGTCTCCTTCAAGCCATCATAATTGTGGTAGAGTTAAGACCAACTAATTTAGGAATTTAATTCTATCTATAAAACTCTTACACAACTCTTGCACAAGCAGCACAGTTTCTGGGAAAGATCCCATTTCTGGCTCCAATCACCCGGCACCTTTCCCGCACGAGGAGGGGAGTCCGCTCGGGAGGAGTCTCAAGGCCTGAGCTGGCAGGAGAGCCATCTTTGCTCCTGTTCGCTTAGGCTCCATTCTGCACTAGCAAGAGTGTGGACCTCAGAAGCTACACAGCTTCAGGACAGACAGAAGCAACCTAACTTCTGGGACAGACCCTGTTTCAGGCTCCAGTAATTTGGGCACCTTCCTCGCCAGAGGAAAGGTGGCCACCTATGAGGGCTCTGTCTGCCAAAACAGGTGAGAGAGTCATATTTTGTCCAGGGTCCCTCAGTGCCTAGTCTGTGCAGGTGAGGGAATAAACTGCAGAGGCAACACGTCTTCTGGGACAGGCCCTGTTTTGGGCCTACATCTTCAGCCAGGAGGCAGATCTGAATGCCAGGCCTCTGTGCACATTCCCTGCTAGAGGAGACCTTCCCTGCAGAGAGTAATCTGACCACTGAGACTCAGGAGAGAGAGCTGGACTCCCAGGACTGCTGATACAGGCTAACAGACTCACAGGAGGAACAAGCTCCAACCAGAGACAACTATAGCAACTAACTCCAGAGATCACCAGATGGCGAAAGGCAAACGCAGGAATCTTACTAACAGAATCCAAGACCACTCACCATCATCAGAACCTAGCACTCCCACCTCAGTCAGTCCTGAATACCCCAACACACCTGAAAAGCAAGAATTCGGATTTAAAAGCATACCTCATGATGCTGGTAGAGGACTTAAAGAAGGGCATTATTAAAGAAATGCAAGAGAACGCTGCTAAGTCCTTAAAGAGAGAGGAGAACAGAAACAAACAGGTGATGGAATTGAACAAAACCATCCAAGACCTAAAAAGGGAGATAGAAGCAATAAAGAAAACCCAAAATGTGACAACTCTG
>NC_034613.1:10047565-10049616 GCF_900095145.1 Mus pahari | reverse complement strand
GAACACAAATGCCAGCCCAGGCTACTATACCCAGCAAAACTCTCAATTACCATAGATGGAGAAACCAAAGTATTCCATGACAAAACCAAATTCACACAGGCTTCCCTCAAATTCTCCTATTAATTCTGTCCCCTGCTTTTTATGCTGTGATTTGTGATTTGAGGATGTCCATTTCTTACTCCAGTTCATGTGTTCATTTCTGGGCCTCGAATGGCAGCATCATTCCTAACTTGGCTGGAGAAAACAGAAACATATTTCCTCTTCTGTGTCTCTAGCCTTCTGTTATATATGCAGGATCCAGGGACAAGGGCTTGTGGCTCCCTCTCTCTTGAAAAATTATTCCATTCTTTTGAGACTTTGTTGTTTTTGTTTTGTTTTGTTTTGGATTGTTTTGGTATTCAGTTACTTTCTTTTTGAGACAAGGTCTGGACATGTACCCCAGGATCCTATTTCACCCTTCTGTATCCTGAAATGGCAGGCATGTACTACAACACCCAGCATTAGACCTCTTTTTCAGCAATACTGTTTTGTTCTCTTTATCTTACTGGACATGAAAAAAAAATCTTTATTGTTTGTTACAAGCTTGTCCTATAGATGTGTTTTTCATAATCTGCTAATTGTGCATTTCTTACATACTCTGAGCTTTGGCTGTTAAAGCCATTCTACTAGACTACAGAAAAGATGTCTGTGGTTATGTAATCCTCAGGCTTGATGTCTAATTTTATCATTATTGTATGTTTAAGTAAAGATTCTCTATTTTTGATTTATTGTCCTGATGAAATAAAATCGCTTTGGTGCTTTCTCCTTTTAGTCAGGAAGCTACCATTTTCTTCTCTCTGGGTGTTCAGTTTTACTGCCAAGTACAAATATCATCAAAAGCCTGAGACGATATTGATAGTCTAAACGTAGGACTCAAATTCCAGTATAAAAGATTAATGGGTTTTTTATTATTTGTCAAAGTAATCCAAGCAGGGCAGGAATTCAAACAGGGTCAGATCTGGAGGCATTTTGTCCCTTCAAGTTTTAGTTACAGAAGGAATATACAAGTCGGGTGGTGGTGGTGGTAGACCCCTGTAATCTTTGTACATGTGAAGCTAAACAGAAGAATCACAAATTCCTGGCCAGCCTGTGCTATAGGGAGAGGTGCTATCCCCAAAAATCATTATGCACAGCTCAATCCTTCCATACATGAGGGCATTAATTAATGAGAAATGCTGTAGTTTCTTCATGGTTGCACATGGTTATGACTATCAAATGCATTGCTGGAGAACACCTTACAGCCCTTTCCTTCTTTGACATTATAATTAATCTTGAAATCAACTTTATCATTTTCAAAAATAAGTCACTGAAGCATACAATGAACACACATTACCATCCTGAGACAGCTATAATTCCTGGTCCAAAGCAGGTATGCAAAGCAGCTAGCTCTGCCTTTAATCTACACTACAGCTTCTTCCAAGTACTTAAGGAAAGCTTGTACCTGAGGCTGAAATGCACAGAGTCTAAGACATTGACAGTTAACTTTTACACAGATGATGGGCTCAAGAACTTCCCAGGAATGCTAAAATCTGAGGAGGCTCAAGTCTATTATATAAAGTAATATAGTGTTTGTATCCTCTTATGGATTTTGCACCATCTCTAGAGGACTTAACATTATGAATTAATCTATCTGATACAGGGAGCTGAAGAGATGACTCAGCAGTTAAGAACACTCTTTGTTCTTTTAGAGGATTCGAGTTCAGTTCCCAGGATCCTTCTTCTGGTGTCTTCTGTCCTATACACACACCCACACACACGTTTTACATACTCATATAGACATGAGTATTGCCTTTTGGGAGATCAGTGCTTTATTTTAAAATGAGAATCTAGGGGCCAAGGACACCACAAGAAATCCCACAGAATCAACCAACCTGGGATCACAGGAGTTCATAGAGACTAAATCGATAACCAGGGAGTCTACATGGGACTGACCTATGTTACAATTTTATAGCTTGGCTTTCTTTATTATTATTATTATTATTATTATTATTATTATTATTATTATTATTATT
>NC_034613.1:10043204-10046647 GCF_900095145.1 Mus pahari | reverse complement strand
GGGAGGGAGGGAGGGAGGGAGGGAGAGAGAGAGAGAGAGGTGAAGGGAATGGAGGGAATGGGGAGAGGGGGAAAGGGAAGACAAAAGCAAGAGAGCAAGAGGGCAAGGAAAGGCCAAGCATCTCCTTTTATAGTAGGTCAGGCCTACTTGGCTGTTGCCAGGTAACTGTGGGGTGGAGCATAACTGGCTGTTGCTAGATAACTGTGGATGTTAGAATGCTACATTTGCTACAGTGACTGGAAAACAAACAAATAAACCAAAAAAAACCCTACATGTTCAGTCAAAACACAACATTTACTATATAGTAAATATCAATAACAGAATTGCTTTTGTCTGACAGTTTTGGATCCATAGTTAATTAAATCTGTAGTTAAAGAACCTGTAGAAACAGAGGGCCAACTGTAAGGCAATCATTTTGTCTTTCCAGCCACATAGAGCCAGTTGGTTTTGGTTTAGTCCTGTTTTGAATTCCATTTGTAAGTGGGTGGCAGCAGGAATTATGGTTTATTACTGGGGGCATTTCAAGAAGTATACTAAATGTTCCAGCACTGCAGAAGTAGGTTTGCAACAACAGAAGGAAACCTGAGAGGAGGAACAGCTCTCCCCTCCCCCACTTTTTCTCATTGACCTGTTCCAGTCTTCCTACACTAACAAAGACCCATGTGTTACAAGCTGTTCATGCCCAGTTCATCTAGGGGTTTGCCTAGGCAGCTAGGACATGTTGAAGCTGGATGCTCTCTTCTAACAAATGTTTGGGAAAACCAAGAATCTGCATGGAGAATAAATACCAACTCCTAACATGGGAAGACAGTTTCCCATTTTCTGTGAGCAGAACATGAAAGGAAATAGAACAGCTGGGGCAGAAGGGAGTAGGAGATTCTTAAGCAAGCTCTTTCCAGATCCTCCGTGATTGAAGATCCCAGACTGTGAACACATGGCCTCTGGTTATTTGAGTGTAGTCCAGCTTTCTAATCCCGCATGGGTTTTGTATTGTTTAAACTACCCAAAAGAGTCCCACACATAATACAAAACACACACATTAAAAACAAAGCCAAGGTTTGTATTTTTCCAAACCCCTCTGTTATACTTAACATCATTTAGGGGGTGGGTTCAAATTATCTCTTGCATTATAGTCTGTACTGCTGGCCTGTGCACAAATGTTGCTGTTGTATAACGAGAAGGATCATGGAGCCCATTTATATGCTGATTTGTTTGGGTGGTACAAGTGGAATCTTTTGAGAAGAGAAAATTGGAGCATTTGTTTAAGGAAACTTTATATTGAGTGCTTTCACTGGAAAAAATAAGGAAACGAGGTCTGGTTTGAGCCTTTCATGTTAGACAATAGTTTAAGAACATGTCTCTGCATTTTGCAAAATAATCTACACATAAATTATTTATCCTACCCCCCCCCCAAAGAATAAAGAACCTCTTGGCACCTAAACTTTACAGAACTTTTAAACACAGATTGAAAGTAAAGTATACACCTAGGGATATCTTTTCTTCTTCTTCCCTCCACCCGTCTCTCTACCCCTCCCTCCTTTCCGTCTCCCTACCTCTCTATAAAGAACCTAAGGTCAGTACTGCCAGGGCAAATGGTCTAGAAAATAATTATTTGTAATGTCTGAGAATAGAATTAAAAGGAGTCTTACAAATAGGTTTCAATTATTTATGTGACAAATCATTGTGTAGAAAACTGAAAATGAAATTTTTTGTAGTCTCAGAAATTTGAATGTATATTCACTACCTGTAACATGAACACCTATCATTTATATATTTATAGAAGGATTATTGCTGAAGCCTCAAAGCAAGTAAGTGCTTTATCTATCTCCTGACAGCTGCCCGCAGTGGACAATGTAGTTTTCTCCAATGGAGTCTCACTGGGTAGGTAAGCCACACTTAAGGCTGCTTGTCCAGAACTAGATAGTCAATATAAAAACTGCCAATATAAAACATATTTTGGTAGATTTTTCTGACTCATATTGTTTTGTTTGAGAATATGTTTTCTCTTACGGGTCTTTTCTTTGTATATTATATTTTCTGACTTTGTGATTTTATGTTTGTGTGTGTGTGTGTGTGTGTGTTTCTTGCATTTTTCTCTTTTTCTTTTTTGCTCTGCCTTGTTTTGTTTATTTGCCTGTTTGTTTTCTAAAGAGAGAGAAAGGAGGGATTGGGAGGATGTGGAAGGAGTTGAGAGACAGAAAGCTGTGATCACAATATATTATATGAAAAAATTATTTTCAATTAAAAGAAACAAAGTAGGTATTTATCTTAATTTGAGCTTCTGTTGCTGTAATGAAACACCATGACCAAAGCAACTTATGAAGGAAAGGGTTTATTCAGCTTACACCTCCAGATCATAGTTCATCTTTGGAGGAAATCAGGGCAGGAACTCAAACAGGGCAAGAAACTGGAGGCAAGAGCTGATGCAGAGGTCTTGGGAGGGCACTGCTTGCTGACTTGCTTCCATGGTTTGCTTAGTCTGCTATTTTATAGAACCAAGAACCACCAACCCATGTATGGCACCACCCACAATGGGCTGGCCTACCCCCATTAATCACTAATTCAGAAAATGCCCTACCCCATCCCTGCCTTTCTTGTAGACTGGATAAATTTTGGGTTGAAAGTTTTGTGGTGGGTTGGTGTCCCTGATGCTCCACTGTATTTTCTGCCTGGATACAGGAGATGGTCTCTTCAGGTTCCATGTCTCCAGTGCTGTGAGACAGAGCTAACGTCACCCCCATTGATTCTTGGATGTCCCTCCTAACCCATGTCTCTGTCATGTCCTGGAGATGCCCAAACACCCCACCACACTGCCATCAGTTGTGGATTTACATTCATTCTCATGGTTGTCTGGCCATCTTTTTCTGTCTCTCCCAACACCTGATTCTGAACCCTCGGGCCCTCCACATCCATATTCCTACTGAGTTCTCTCCCTCCATCTGCCTCCTAGGACTGTTTTATTCCCACTTCTAAATGAGATTCAAGTTTTCTTACTTGGGCCTTCCTTCTTGTTTTACATCTTTGGGTTTGTGGTTACCCTGTATTTTGTGGCTAATATCCATGCATGCCATTTTTCTTCTGGGTTACTTTACTCAGGATTATACTTTCAAGTTCCATTCATTTGCCTGAAAAATTAATGATATCTTTATTTTTTAATGCAACTATTTTTTTTCTTTTTTATTATTATTTTCTTTATTTACATTACAAATGCTATCCCGAAAGTTCCCTATACCACACCCCCGCCCCTGCTCCCCTACCCACCCACTCCCACTACTTGGCCCAGGCCTTCCCTTGTGCTGGGTCATATAAAGTTTACAAGACCAAAGGGCCTCTCTTCCCAGTGATGGCCATCTTCTGCTACATATGCAGCTAGAGACACAAGCACAGGGGGTACTGGTTAGTTCATATTGTTGTTCCACCTACAGGGTTGCAGCCCCCTTCAG
>NC_034613.1:10038979-10041298 GCF_900095145.1 Mus pahari | reverse complement strand
ATTTATTTTTTTATCTATATGAGTACACTGTCGCTCTCTTCAGACACACCAGAAGAGGGCCTCAGATCCTATTCCAGATTGTTGTGAGTCACTATGTGGTTGCTAGGAATTGAACTCAGGACCTCTGAAAGAGCAGTCAATGCTCTTAACTGCTAAGCCATCTCTCCAGCCCCCTAGAGTTTTCTGTTTTATTGATTTCTTGCTCTACTGCATTATGATCAAAAAAGATCCTCAATATGAATGAGTTAAAGTGTTAAAAACTTACTGAATCTTGTTCTATGGTATATGATATGACCTGTAGTAGATCATGTTCCCTATTGAGTTAATGTTTCTGTCAGGTAGAACATGAATTTGGTGGCAATAGAGCAGAAGGTTTTGTAGATAGCTATTAGGTTCCATTTGTATCGGGCACAATTCAGTTCTGATGTATTTTCATTGGTTTTCAGTCAGATAACAATAAGCATTTCTGATGTCCTACAGTACTGTCTGATGATAACAGAAACAATTAAGCAGTATGTTACTTTTTTATTGCTCTGATAAAATACTATGTGACCAAAGCAACCTATAGAAATAAGAATTTATGTTGGGCTATACTTCGAGAGCATCCATCACCATCATGGTGGTCAGCAAGTAGCAGCTGGGAGCCTTTATCTCAAACTGCAAACAGGAAGCAGAGAGAACAAACTAAAAAATTGCTACTTTCTGACTCATTTGCAGGCTCATTTTCTTGTACATCCCAGGACCATCTTTCCAGGAAATTGTGCCCTACATGGTGTTCTGGGCTCTCCTACATCAATTAATAATCAAGACAATCCAATATAGACATATTCGCAGGCCAATCTGATCTGTGCAACCCTTCAATTGAAATTCCTCTTTTACATGATTCTAGTTGTGTTGACACTTAAAGCTAACTGGGACAATTAGTTCTGTGAATAAAATGCCCATACTTTCTTTGTTGGAGAACATTGATTTTAAAATCTCTCCTGTGAGTTCCTTGCCAACTGTAGGTAAAAATAAATAAATATTGCTCCATTTCTTTATATCTTAGCTATGCTTGTACTCACTCTGCACTCACTAAGGAGTGAAGCCACCATATTTGATCAATACACTGTGAGGTTTTCCATAGGAAAGGACATATAATAAGTGTGCTGGAGGATTATAAGGCTAGCATGGTCACTGCTATGTAACTATTTACTCCAGAATGTAGTGGCACTGAGCAATTATTCTATTTTGCTCACGATTTTATACTTAAGAATGAAGGAAGCTCTCAACTAACCAATTGTTACTTAGGGTCTCTCAAGTCCCTGTAATCAGTGGAAATTAGGGCTGTGGTCATCTAAACAAGTGAAGAGCTGGTTGTCTAAGATGGCATACTCATATTTTTGGCTATTGTGTAATTTTTTTTTTGCTTGGAAGACATGAATGGATGTCTATTCACCCCTGATAGGGCCTATTAGCTGCTGACTGGTGTCTTTCTGAATGGCTTCTCTGAGCATGTTACTTCATCTCCAAAGTACTCCATTAGATATCTTATTACCACCAGAGTAATGATGGTAATAGCTTTTCTTTCTTATATGCCATCTTATTTCCATTCCTTACTTTCTCCTGTAAAATAAAAATACAATAAACTGATAATCTCCCCCACATTTGCATAGAGGATCATGGAGTCTTAGGAAGGACTAGGAATCCAGTCCAAGTCATAGAGCCCTACCTGGAGTGAACAGGTAATTGGTATGTTCTAGTTAAGTGCAGAGTACCTGAACTGAGGTGGAAATTGGGGAGGTCATAGCATAAGGAGACCTTAAGAGGGGAGGAGCTTTATTTAGTAGCTTTATTTATTTATTTGGTGATAGGAGTTGGGGAGAAAGAGAACCTGATAAAGTAGCGATCAGAGGATCAGAGATTAGAGCACGGCGCTTCCGAATGGACACTGCAGCAAGCCATTTCTGCTGTGTAGGATCTACTCTTGTATTCCGCCTAAAGGTCCTGTCTTCTGAGGATATAGCTCAGTGCTAGAATTACATGCTTAACCTGCATGAGGGCCTAGGTTCCATCAGCACCCAACAAAAACAAAAGGGATGTATCTTTGCCAGAGTTCTTGAAGCAAAACCCAAGATTGGCTCTCTTGGGCAACTGATTTACTGATGGGGTACTCTAAAGAAAAAAGGGTTGAGGGAAGAACACTGCTAAGAAGGTGAAATAAGGGGTTGGAAGTGTGGTTCAGTGTTACCCAGTATACATAGGTCCCTAGATTCTGTATGTAGTGCTTGTGTGCACGCACTCACACACACACACACACACACACACACACACACACAC
>NC_034613.1:10029782-10038919 GCF_900095145.1 Mus pahari | reverse complement strand
CACACACACACACACACACACACACACACACACACACACACAGAGGGTGGGGCACTAGGTTTGGTGACCTCACACATGTAATCCAACTACTCTGAGGCAGGAAGATCACTGCAAGTTCAAGGGCAGCCTGGTCTATACACAGCTCCATATTGGTTAGGATGCCAGGGCTACATTGTGAAATACAGTATTACAAAATGGGTGTGGGGAGCAGTGAAGAGGGAACAGGAAAGAAAAATAAAAGTAGTGGTTCCACTTAGAAACTGCTTTCAGTGAGATTTGACAGGGAGCTCAGGAGCTTGATCACACCACACAACTAGTTGTACCTTGAAACAAGTGGGCATCCGTTCTCACACTATTTATGAATGTTCTTAGACCACCTGAGGTTACTGGAATAGAATGTACTCTTTTGGCAGAAGGCTCATTTGGACAAGAGCAATTCTATAGTAAAGCCAGCAGCTGTAAGTTCTCATTAATTACCATTGCTGGTGGCTGAGGAACGTTGTACAGGCCAGAAAACAGTAGTCTTGTGAGGCCTTAATATTGTCCACCTAAAGGAAGTCAGCCTTCATATCAATAAGTACAGCTCTTTCCCAAGCCAGAAAAACAATACAACTGGACTTCTAATAAACGTGCTCAGGGAAGAGGGTGCCACCACGTACTGTATTTATCAAGAACTTCTACTCTTATAATTTATGTACTTCTCAAAGCACCCATAAGGTGCTATTTATTTAATATCTGGTGTTCTGGGATCTTATTTGTTCCATCTATAATAATTGAAAGTTTTGCTGAGTATAGTAGTCTGGTCTGGCATCTGTGGTCTCTTAGAGTCTGCAGCACATTCGTACAGGCCCTTCTGACTTTTACAGTCTCCACTGAGGTCAGATAGGCCTGCCTTTATATATTACTTGGTCATTTTCCTTTGCAGCTTTCACTATTCTTTCTTTGTTCTATATGCTTAATGTTTAGATTATTATTTGGTAAGGAGACTTTCTTTTCGGGTTAAATCTATTTGGCATTCTGTATGCTTCTTCTACCTTTATAGACATCTCCTTCTTTAGGTTAGGAAATATTTTTCTACGGTTTTGTTGAAAATCCTTTCAGCTGGGATTCTTCTCTTTATTCTCTTCCTAATATTCATAGGCTTGGTCTTTTCATAGTATCCCAGATTTCCTGGATGTTTTGTGTTTTTAGATTTAACATTTCCTTCCATCCGTGTATCCAGTTCCTCTATCATAGCTTCAGTGCTTGAGATTCTCTCTTACATCTCTTGTATTCTGTCAGTGAAGCTTCCCTCTGCAGTTGCTTTTCGAATTCCTAAAACTTTCCTTTCCAGAATTCTCTCAGTTTATGTTTTCTTTACTGCTTCTATTTCCATTTTCAGGTCTTGAAGAATTTTATTTGTATTCAACTGTTTATGTTTCCTGGCTTTCATTCAGGGATTTATTCATTTCCTGATTGTGTTTTACTCTATCTATTTAAGGGATTTATTCATTTCCCTTTTTAAAACCTCTATCATCTTCATATAGGTGGTTTATTATCTTCCTCTTGTACTTCAGGCTATCTTGGAATATTCAGGGCCTGCTGTAACAGGATAGCTGGGCTTTATCATTGTCATGGCTATTATATTGATTATATTTTTATGCTGGCATTTACACATCTGGGTTTGGGATGATTATGGCTTTAGCTGCTGATCTTTTGCAAGTCAGGAGGGGATGATGGGTGTGATCCACAGGAGCCATGGACGGGGGGAAAAGGAGGCTGCAGATTGGAGGATTCTGAGTGATTGGATCATCAGAGAGAACAGAAATAGCTGAGAAGGGTTATGGCCAGGCTATCTGGTCTTAGGACAGGCACGGCCTGTGGTGAGCAGAGGGGTGTCTATCTGAACTTGGGTCTGGCACATAGGGAATAAGTGTTTGGAGGAAGGCCAGGAGGGGATGGTCTGTGGGATGCACAGGAGGTGTGGTGAGAGGTGATGGGAAGCTGACATTGGTGTTCTGTTTTGGTTCTAGGGACTAACTTGAGGGATTGGGCCTGCTGGGGAAACAGAACAAGACTGAACTTTTAATGTGTTCAAATGGGTAAGGCATGTTGGACTTTTAAAGTTATTTATGTTTTATATTCTGATGTTAATAGTAATATGTTATCTTAGGGATAAATTAGAAAGGAATGGTTCTAATTGGAAAGTGGTGTGTTTTTGTGTCTAGGTGACAAGGCATTAGTTGTGTTGGCTAGTTTTATCTTAACTGGAAACAAGCTAGAGCAATTAGATAGAAAGGAACCTCTGTTAAACAAATATCTCCATAAGATCAGGTGTCAGGCACGGCTGTAGGGCATTTTCTTAACTTGTGATTGATGGGAGAGGGCCTAGCCCATTGTGGGTGGTGCCATCCCCGGACTGTTGGTCCTGAGTTCTACAAGTCACCAAGTTGCATTCCACTTTGGACTCTGTATCAGTTCCTGTCCTGACTTCCTTTATGACAAACAGTGCTGTGGAAATGTAAGCAAGATAAGCCTGTCCTCCCCAAGTTGCATTGGTTGTGGTGTTTTGTCAGTAATCCTTACTATGACAAGCACTGTTTGCTTTGAGATGGGAATTCTTTTCAAAGGAATCTTGGAGTCACATGATAAATTTAACTTTTCCTACAGGTACTGTTTGCTTCCTTACAGTCAGTATAAATGATAGTCTGGGAATAACTTATACTTCTAAGGAAAACTACTACCAGGCCTTTAGCTGCTTTTGGCAGCTGGCCACCAGATATCTCCAAGTTGCCTTTTGCTTTTAGAGTCAAACACAAAACGGAATCAACACCACCAGTGTCCACTTGGAAAGAATTTAGGCATTGCATTCCAGAGAAGTCTAAAGGTTGTATTACTCATGACCATTTTATGTTGTTTTCTCTAAGTGGAGGCAAGGATAATTAATCAGTCTGTGTTCATTTCAACTTTCTAGTACTCACACTCCTTGGAAAAGGGGGGTGGAATACACTTCTTTGTACAGTTTCCAAATGGTCCTCTTTAGACTCCTTGGGAAGTTATTCTCCCACATGAAGCATATCTACTTACCTGAAAGCATCATGGTTTTGATCCTTGTGTTAGGAGACCTGGATCCTATGGGCATGTCCTCTACAATTTCAGGAGAGAAAAAAAATGTTGACAAAAAATCAGTCACAGATGATCTCTGTTCCCAAAGTGGCCATGAAAGACTTGTATTTTGAGCAGATTGACACCAATAAATGTTTTTTAATTGTATGTCAGATACCACCCACTGAGTAAACAAATGAGGTCCTTAAAACAGAAAGCTGTTTATCTTAGTTTGTAGTTTCCATGACAATATACCAAACACCGGGGTCTTATGAACAGCAGAAACGTATTTTTCATTGTTATAGACATTAGGATGTCTGAGATAATAATGCCATTAGATTTGTTGCCTGGTGACTGCATTCTGATCATAGACAGTGACTTCTTTCTCTGTATTCTCTATGGCAGAAGGGGACATTATTTCTAGAGTTTCTTTTATAGGGCACTGACCCCATTCAGGAGGACTCCAGTATCATGACTTCCCAAATGACCCATCACCAAACACCATCACCATGGACTTGGGATTTTGACATCACCATAGGCATTTTCTGGGGGAACATGGTTTTTTTTTTCCATCATGTAAGATGGATATAGAAAATTTTAAAATTAAGATTTAAGGAGTTATTTGATAAAAAGAGTTACCTCTGTGAGACCTCTGTAAGTTGGGTGATGTTATAGCTATGAATGTGGCTCTAAAGAAGATACACATAAGAAGGTGAGTATAGTAGTTGTTGCTTATAGCCCAAGGTACTCATCAGGTTAAGGCCAGTGGATATCCTGAGAATTTGAGATTAGCAGGACAACATAGCAAGACCCTATCTGTTTTCAAATGGTCCTAGATTTGGAGGCTGGTGCTGGAGGTCAGAGATAGATCATATAATATGTGTAAGTTTCTGGTTTCTATGCATAACACCATGGAGGATGAAATACATGTCCTAAAATTCAGTACCTATGAATATGACCTTATTTGAAAAAAGATCCCTTGCAAATATAATTAAGGATGTTAAAATGATTAAGTAGCTCTCAAATTTGCCACTAAGTATACATATAAGAAGAGAAGAAACAGAAGAAAAATGGAGAGGATGTATGTGCAGAGCTTGGGTCCATGGTTAAGAGGAGTACTGGCTCCTCTTCCAGAGCACCTGAGTTCTGCAAGTATGCCAAATGGCCCACGACTTCCTATAAATCCAGTCCAGGACATCGGTTGCCTTCTTGGCCTCCACAGGTACCCACATGCATGTGCATGTACACACACACACACACACACACACACACACACAAATGAATAAAATAAATCTTAAAAAAGAAAACCTTTTGGCAAAATTCACCACATGAAATTTAAAGGTAGAAGTTGGATCACGCCAGGGAATGCAGGTAGCCACCATAGTCAGAAGACACAAGAATGGCTTCCTTCGTGGAGCCTCATAGAGAGCCTGGCCCTGCTTGCATCATGATACCCAGTGCCTGGCAACCTCCATAAACACACACACACACACACACACACACACACACACACATGCACGCACATGCGCGCATGAGTTAACACGTGCATGCATATCACACTTATATACACAAGAGGAAAAAAATGCAGTCATTTTAAGCAGACTGAAACAAAGCAACATTAAAAGCCACAATGAAGCAAAGGGTTTTTTTTTGTTTTTTGTTTTGTTTTTTGTTTTTGTTTTTTTTTTTGTTTTTTTTTATTATTATTTTCTTTATTTACATTTCAAATGCTATCCCGAAAGTTTCCCATACCCCTCCCCCCACCTCTGTTCCCCTACCCACCCACTCCCACTACTTGGCCCAGGCCTTGCCTTGTGCTAGGTCATATAGAGTTTGGAAGACCAAGGAGCCTCTATTCCCACTGATGGCCGATTAGGTCATCTTCTGCTACATATGCAGCCAGAAACACAAACCCCGGGGGTACTGGTTAGTTCCTGTTGTTGTTCCACCTACAGGGTTGCAGCCCCCTTCAGGTACTTGGGTACTTTCTCTAGTTCCTCCATTGGGGACCCTGTGTTCCATCCAATAGCTGGCTGTGAGCATCCATTTCGGTGTTGACCAGGCACTGGCATAGCCTCACAAGAGGCCGCAATATCAGGGTCCCTTCAGCAGTATCTTGCTGGCATGAGCATTAGTATCTAGGTTTGGTGGCTGATGATGGGATGGACTCCCGAATGGGGTACTCTCTGGATAGTCCATCCTTTCATCTTAGCTCTAAATTTTAAAGGCTAGGAAGGGAAGTAATCCCAGAAGAGAATAGAGACTGAGTCAGTTAAGCTGCAGCATCTTCTATTAAGGAAAGGGCTTAGCAAGGAATTAAGTCAGTGAGCATTTCCTTTAAATGGAAACATGGAAATTAAAGTAGAAAGAAAGTGATTGGGAATAGTAATAGCTAAGGAAAGGGGGAGAGACAATTCAGAATTTACACCATCTTCAGCTCAGTCTCTGTCCTTTGTTTTACCTTTCTATTTATGTTTAAACATTTCAATGAAGAGATTGATTCTTATCTAGCAAGTTAGAAAAAACTGCTAGTTGAAATTGGGTAACTTTGAGCAAATGAAGCTCTTTACCATTTGAGTAGCATTAATGTGACACATGGCAGCTATAGCTCAATGTCTTAAAGCTCAGATTTATACCTGCCTCAGACTTGGAGCTCATGACAGTCATCAGTGTTACTGTGGTGGTTAAATTTTTTCAACTCTATACAAATCATGCTCATCTGGAAAGAGGAAACCTCAGCTGAGGAATTGTCTCCACCAGCTGGCCTGTGGCCATGCCTGTGGTGCATTTTCTTGATTTGTGATTGGAAGACTCGGCCCCCTGTGGGTAGTGCCATCCCTGTGCCTGGGTTGTATAAGAAAGCAAGCTGAAGCTGGGAATGGTGGCAGCAGAGTCTTGCCTAACACCCATGCTTACAAAGGGAGTTCCATCACAGCTCACAGCCTGGGCTGTTACTCAGAGAAACCCTGTCTTGAAAAACAAAACAAACAAAACAAAACAAAAAGAAAAAAGAAAGAGAGGGGGAGGGAGAGGGAGAGGGAGGGAGGGAGGGAGGGAGGGAGAGAGAGAGAGAGAGAGAGAGAGAGAGAGAGAGAGAGAGAGAGAGAGAGAGAGAGAGAGAGAGAACAAGCAAGCAAGCCATAAAAAGCAAGTCAGTAAGCAGCATTCCTTGCATTCCTCTTTGGTCTTTGCTTTAATTCTCATTTACAGGTTCCAGCTGTGACCCCATGCCCATTTTTCCCTTCAGGAGGATTGTAACCTGTAAGCCAAATACAACTTTTCTTTAACCCAAGTTGCTTTGGGTTATGTCATTTATCACAGCATCAGTAAGAAAAGAAGGACAATTATAGTAAATTGGCCATTTGTAACATTACTAAAAAGCTTACCCCACTAAGAAAACACTGTTTAAAAAAATGGGTAGTAGGGAGACAGAAAATAAACGTCATTGATGATGTAGGAGGTGGATGTCAAGTGTCACCTTTTAGGTTTTTTGCAGAAGTGGTGAATATTGATGTGTGCATTAGATTAGGGATTATGGATAGAGATCAACATTTTCCCAGGTGCTTGATCTAGATTGCCTGGCAATTTGATGCTGACCAGAGGTAATGATTTCAAGTTTTGACTCCAAGATGCTGTGGAATGGATAGTAAATACCATATGCAGGGAAGAAAACAGGAAACAAGAATTAGGCAAGATGGAGCTTGTTCCTTATCTGCAAAAAGTGATTCATAGCTAATAAGGGAAATGTGGGCAACAATTTTAAACAAATTCTTTGAAGTAAACATAGCTGTTGTTTTCCTGCCCAGAATTCGACCTTTCTTCTTTTCCATTGGAGGAATTCTCTGCTTTCTCAGTTCTTATGATGTACTGAGGGGTTGACTCATCTTGAGATCATTGAGAAATCCAAGCATGGACATTCAGAGAATTTCATCCCTTTGGCTACTCTATAGGGTTCAGAGGCAAACAAACAATTTATACTCTGTGCTTCTTGTAACTTGAGTCTTAATTTTCTAACACTTTCAATTGAAAGTATTCATCTTCACTAGCATAATGGGAAGTCAAGATAACTTTGAGATTAGGGACATCCTCAATAGCCACAGGCCAACACTGAAAGTAAACCCTTGATGAAATGATGACACTTTGTCAGGGTCCTCATGACACCAGCTAGGAAGAAACTTACTGTAATACACTGACCCAGGTGTAAGTCAGCAAAGCAGATATCTTCATTAGCTGTGATCATACCATGATGCCACAGATCAATAACCTTTATTTAGACCGTGAAACTCCCTCTTCTCAAGCCCAGTGTGTGTCAATCAATCATTTGGACTTAGGTTACACTTTCTTCACTGGAAATGAAGTACAGTGCGCTGGGATGTAAAGTAAGTGTGACTGAATTCATTCACAGGGCAATTTGCAATGAGCATCCTATAAATGAGACTAACAGGAGCCAAAACCACAAGTGAGTCTGGCTTTGGATAGTTGAACAAACTTGAATTTGGATAGCAACCTGCAAATTTGAAAGTACCACCCATATTAGTCAGGGTTCTCTAAAAAAACAAACTGATAGCAGGGAGGTGGTGGCGCCCACCTTTAATCTAGCACTTGGGAGGCAGAGGCAGATGGATTTCTGAGTTTGAGGCCAACCTGGTCTACAAAGTGAGTTCCAGGACAGCCAGGGCTATACAGAGAAACCCTGTCTCAAAACATTCCCCCCCCTCCCCCCCAAAAAAACCCTAAACTGATAGAATATAAGAATATATATTCATTCTATGTATATCATATATATGTATATGTATATACATGAGATTTATTAGATTGGTGTATAAGACGTCAAAATAGTATAACAATTACTGTTTTGTACTGGAAATGTTAAGGATCCAATAGTTGTTCAGTCCATGAGGCCTGTTTGTCTATTGATGGCCTGGAGAATTCCTGGACTGCTGCTAGTTTTCAGTCTATGCTGGAATCCTGGAGACATTGTTATAATATTGGTGAAAGAATGTCACAAGCAACAGCATAGACAAAATTGCCATTGAGGGTGAGGGTGAGCAGGAATAGTTTTTGTCTTTCATGGCGGCAGAAGTTGCTGCCTGGAATTAAAATGGATCTTCCTACTTTAAATAATTTGATCAGAAAAATTCCTCACCGAAGTGTCCAGCAGCTTGAGTTTTTGTTGAATCCATATACAGTCAGGTTGACAACCAAAATTGTCATCACATTTCCCAAAACAGAAATTATTAATATGAAGAATCACCTTAAAGATTCCTTGAGCTTGCCAAAGTTTAGAGCTAGGGAGCAGGCACAATGGTAGAGCATTTGTCTTGCATGAGCTAGTCCCTGGATTCCATCCCCTGCACGTAAAAAAATCATATCCTCAAATTTTAAATGAACTATATATTACCGTTTCTTGAGAGAGGAATGCATTTTTTCTTTGCAATGAATTTAGTGGAGTACATGAGTGGTTGGTGAAGGCTTGGGGATGGGGGTGTTGATGGTCTTGGCTACTGTAATAGTCAGGGTTCTTCTAGAGTAAGAGAACTTGTAGAATGACTTACAGGCCATCTAACCCAACAATGGTTGCCTATGAATAGAAGGTCCGAGAATCCAGTAGTTGTTCAGTCCACAAGGCTGGATGTCTCACCTGGTCTTCAGTATACACTGGAATCCCCAGGAAGTAGGCTCTAATGTCAGTGAGGAAATAAACTTGCTAGTGAGGCAAGAGCAAGCAAGCAAAAATCAAAAAACTTCCTTCTTCCTTCTTCTTATATAGGCTTCCAGCAGAAGGTGTAGCCCAATTAAAGGCAGGTTTTCCTAGTTTGAAAGATCGGGAATAAAAGTGTGTCTTCCCAACTCAAAAGATCTGTATTAGAAGTGGGCCTTCAAATTAAGCAGAGATCCCTCAGAAGTATACTAAAACTTAGCCATTTGATTATTTTAGTTATTTCTAGATATAGTCAAGTTGAAAACCAGGAATACCTATCTCAGGTACTTTTCCAACTCCTTAATGATTCAACTTTTTTTAAATTATTATTTTCTTTATTTACATTACAAAT
>NC_034613.1:10022562-10026292 GCF_900095145.1 Mus pahari | reverse complement strand
GCCAATCCATGAGCATGGGAGATCTTTCCATCTTCTGAGATCTTCTTCAATTTCTTTCTTTAGGGATTCGAAGTTCTTATTATACAGATTTTTCACTTCCTTAGAGCCACACCAAGGTATTTTATATCATTTGTGACTATTGTGAAGGGAGTTGTTTCCCTAATTTCTTTCTTGTCCCGTCTTTCCCTCGTGTAGAGGAAGGCCACTGATTTGTTTGAGTTAATTTTATATCCATCTACTGCACTGAAGCTGTTTATCAGGTTTAGGTGTTCTCTGGTGGACTTTTTAGGGTCACTTATGTATACCATCATATCATCTGCAAATAAACTATTCAACTTTTTAATCTTTCCTTTTCTTCATTATAGTAGTGTGAGACCCAGAACTTCGCTATGTAGGCATTCAGTCACTGAGCTACATCTCTGGCTTTCTTCTGCTACTTCCCATGGTTGCTGGGATGTTACATATGCAAAGTGGTCAATTCATATTCCTGGGAAAATGTTCTAAGACACTACTTCAATAAAGTGAATCATTTAAAAAGTTTACACTCATCTCTACTACAGCAAGGCATCTAGTTTTAGACAAAATGTGTGGAAAGTTGAACATCTAACTTATTTTACAATATGGATTTTTGCAGCAACTTCAAGACAACTAATGGCATTTAGAGTATGTTACTCTATTAAAGAGACTTAATATTCCAGCATGAATTGGAAATATAAACTATAAATAGACTTCTTGGATGTTTGCATATTAAGTACAACAAACACTAAATGTCTACTCAGTACATGGTATGGGTTAAGTAAATATCTCTCTTTATACAACATAAGTGCAGGATACTCTTAAAGTAATTTCATAATCATTGCACAAGCTAGATAAAGACACTTACCATAAAGGTTGTAATATGTTTTAAATGTCAGAGCAGTGACTGAACAATTATAACAGTTAGGGCTTATTTTGTTATTAATTTGTCAGTCTTACTGTGACATTAACTTCCTTCTTCCAAATTGCTCATTTGACATTTTTCCAGCGCAGATTCTGGGCCGTGAGATGCTTCACAATGGACACTGAATCATTTTTCCATATTCTTCTTTTAAAGCATACAAAGCCCCTCACCAGCTGCAGCACTTGGGAGAGTGGGCTCTGTGCCTGACCAGGAAGCACAGTGGAGCTGGTTCCAGAGGGTGAGAGGTCATGAGAGCAGGAGGGCTGATTCTGTCTCCTGCCAATAGCAGCCTAGCTAGAGCGGAGCTGAAAAGCTCACCCTGGTGGTGCAGATAAGGGAGAGCTGGCAGGCTGACCAGCTCAGCTACTACCCAGGTCCAGATTCAGGGCTCTGAGTTGGCCCACCTCAAAACTATATCATCTGTAAATTGTTGGGATGCGTGAAAGGGCAGATACTACCAATCCAAAGCTGCAGGATCTCAATGACACAGGGCAACAATGAGAAAACTAGGAGGAGTCCCAGTGAGGATCCAATGACTCATTGCAATAAACATTGACAAGTGAAGATGTGTGGACAGAGGGATACACAGTGTGAGACACACTGTGACACACTTTCTGTGCTTTTGTTTTGTTTTGTTAATTTTTTATTTGTTTGTGTGGATCTTTTTTTTTTTTTATTTTGAGAGGGGAGGTTGCAACAGTGGAGGGCAGATAGGAGGGAATGGGAGATGGGTGGTACTGGGGTGCATGATATGAAATTCAGAAAGAACCAATAAAAAAGTTTTTTTCTTTTAAAAAAGCATATAAATTTTAGTGTGATACCTTTTTGTAAAGGATGCTCACATGGCAAAGAAGCAAATGTTCCCTTCATCTCCCTTCATTCTCACCCAGTCATATTCCTATTTCTGAAAGTACACTGGTGACTGACTTCTGCTTCCATGTCCCATCCCTTTTCTTTATATTAGTGTGCATCTGACAAGGCCTGATCCTGAGCTTTGTATGTGTATTTAAAAGTTAGACCCCAGTGTATTAATTGCCCTTTACAATATATTTATTTTATGTGTATGAGTGTTTTGCCTGTATCTTTGTCTCTGTCCATATGCGTGTCTGGTGCCTGCAGGCACCAGAGCCAGAAGCAGACATTGGATTCTCTGTCTCTGGTGTTAGAGATGACTATAAGCTGTTACATTGGTGCTGAACATCAAACCTGGGACTTCTAGAAGAGCAGCCAGTGCTCTTAATCTCTGAGCACCTCCAATCTCTGATTTGCCTTTTTGACTGAGTAGAATATTACAAATTTCCCTTTCAGTACTGGTAGATTCATCTATACAGTCATTCAACAAATACCTATTGATCATTAGTCTAGATTTCATTATTTTAAAGAAAATACTGGTTCTCCCTTTTCCATGACTCCAGAAGGAGTGTGCTTCCCTGTCAGTTCCAATAAAGTAAAGCTTGCTCATATGAATTGCTAATGCCAATTAAATAGGAGTAGTGGAAGTGAAAGTGTTCCAGACTGTAGCAGAAACTTTTAGAGGCATTGGAAATTCTAGCTTTGGAGGATTCTGTCTGTCACTAAAAGAATAATGTGTCTACTATGTCTACCGGGTCTCCGGCATAGGAAGCTAATAGGGCAAATCTGAAGCCAAATCCCAGCTTAGATCAGAGTTGCTAGAGCTGATGTTAGGACCACCAAGGAGAAGTAAGTGCTTGTTGCTGTAAGCCCCTGACATCTTCTAATTTCTGTGGCTCAATGTGTTCAGAGCAAAGCTGACAAGTAAAGCCACCTTTCATTTGCCACACATTGCTCTAGATGCTACACGGAAAATGACAAAAATAATTCTTCATGTAGAATTTACACTGAAAAGCTGTGTAGTGTTTCACAGGTTGGGATGGAATCTCACTATGTAGTCCAGGCTGGCCTCAAACTTGAGATCGTTCTGTCTCTGTCTCACTAGTGATGGATTTACAGGCCTGTTCCACCACATCCATCTCCTTTTTGTTCCTGCCATTTCTATCTCCTCCTTCCCATTCTTTCTGCCATATTTTCACTTCTCCCTTCTTTGATGACTACTTGGAACATGGCAGCAACAGCAATTGGTGCATATAATATGGTCATGCAGCTTCTAGCCATGACATAGCCTCATATGCAGCTAAAAGACCATCAAGTCTAGATTCATTTTCAAACTTTTATCTTCTTTTTCCTCTTGCATTCTCACATTTGGCTACATTAATATGCTTGCTGATCAAAGCTCACATTCTGTGGCACACTATCTCCTGAGCCACCTAGAATAAATCACCCATCCAGGACCAATATCTTGATTTCCCTAGCTGCTGGAAGTATTGGTGGATATTCAGTTATTCCTTGGTAAAGGGTGCACTCAGTTGAAGAGAACCACTTCACCCTTACAGTTATACTCCCTTCTCATAGGCAACTTAAATCTAATGAACATTAAAGGTGATGGTTGTGAGGGAAGCTATGAAGAACTGTTTTGGAATGGGAGATAACACCATTGATCAACAGCTGTCCATGCAAGTACAAGAACTAGAGTTCAGATCACCAGGATCCATATTTAAAAAATCTAGGTTCAGTGGATGCCTATAATCCTATGCCCCGGGAGATGGAGAAAGCCAGCCTAACTGAATTGGCCAGCTAGCTCCAGGTTTAGTCAGTCTCCATCTCAGAAAAAAATATGTAGGGGAATTGAGGAGAACATCCATCTTTGATATGCACAGGCACTACACACACACACACACACACACACACACACACACACACACACACACACAC
>NC_034613.1:9991439-10021994 GCF_900095145.1 Mus pahari | reverse complement strand
AGGAGACAGGAGACAGGGGAGAGGGGAGAGGGGAGAGGGGAGAGGGGAGAGGAGACAGGAGACAGGGGACAGGAGAGAGAGAGATGGTGCCTCACATTTAAGTTTCTCAGTAGGAGTTAATGGCCTTTGCCACAGTTTAGGTTTCCTAGGAAACAGACTCTGAGACTGAGTTAATGTGCAAGTTAGTTATTAAGGAGAGCTTCTGGGATCGATGACTGTGGAAGGAGGAGGAAATAGGAGTGGTCACAGAGAAAGGTTGAGTTGCATTAGAGACAGCCTCCCTCTAGGGAATTGGAGAGCTAGATTGCTCTTTGAAGAGGTCTTAAATTAGGTCAAAATGACCACTCATTTATACCCTTGCTTTAGATGTCATTGTATGTGGGCTGGCCACAGGATGGTGTGATTCTGTGTAAGGGGGCTCTCTGCAAGTGAGGCTGACACTGAAAGGAACTGACAGCTAAGAAGCATTAGCTCAGTGGGCGCCTGTGACTATCAAGCCTTTCCTTGTAGGGGGATTTGAGAGGTGTATCTCCATATTCAAAACAACCTATGTCTTTTCCAGCTCTTCCCTTCCTCTCTCCTGCTTTGTTACCTTTCCTTTCTGTCTTAGTAGCAATAGAGGGCTTATCATCTCCATCTTCCCTTCACAATTCCTCTAGTAGAATATAGCTTTCCCTTCATTTGTTGAGCAAACTTACACAGATTTTAAGGTGAATCTTTGGGCATTACCTCCCTCAAGATTTTTCTCTGAGTTCCTCAAAACAAGAGAAGATGCTTTCAGGATTGTGGGAAGATCAGTGGTAGAGTGCATGCTTAGATTTGGGTTTCAATCTCTATCACCTAAAATATGTAACATTTTCCATAATGCTTTTAAAAGGACCACCCTGGGGGCTGGAGAGATACCTCAGTAGTCAATCAACTGCAAAGGACTAGAATTGAGTTCCAAGCACCCACTTTGGGAGGCTCTGAACCACCTGTAACTCCAGTTCCATGGTATCTGACTTCCTCTTTGAGCTACTTCAGGCACTCTCATACAGATATATATATATATATATATATGTACACAAACATAGATAAAAATAAAATCCTTTTAAAAAGTCTACTTTTTTATTACAAAATAGCCTTTCTGTTCCAGTCTGTTATTGTGTATTCGTCTATCATTCCAGACCTGAACTTCTTTCAGAGATCAGCCCCAGGCAACATCTGACTCAACCCCAGGAATTCAGTTCATGTTTGCCAGATGCATGGAAGAGTGGTAGCTCTTACTAACAGCAGTATTGTGTGTGTCACCCCATTGACTAAGAAGTTACACAATCTACCTGCTATAACATCAAGCATGCTCATTCAACTTTTATCATGTAGGGCTTACACTCTCTGAATCCTTTGTACTTGTTTTGTACTTGTCTGGCTGTTTTTGTTTTTCAGGTTTTTTTTTTTTTTAGATATTTTCTTTATTTACATTTCAAATGCTATCCTGAAAGTTCCCTATACCCTCCCCCCATGATGCTCCCCAACCCACCCACTCCCACTTCTTGGCCCTGGTGTTACCCTGTACTGGGGCATATAAAGTTTGTAAGACCTAGGGGCCTCTCTTCCCAATGATGGCCGATTAGGCCATCTTCTGCTACATATGCAGCTAGAGACACGAGCTCTGGGGGTACTGGTTAGTTCATATTGTTGTTCCACCTACAGGGTTGCAGACCCCTTCAGCTCCTTGGGTACTTTCTCTAGCTCCTCCATTGGGGGCCCTGTGTTCCATCCAATAGCTGACTGTGAGCATCTGTCTGACTGTTTGTTAAATGAACAACATATAGGCTACTTTTCTAAGCTGATGTTTATCAATCAATAGGTTGGGGCATTTTGGTGGATCATAAAGATACTTTTGATGTTCCCTCATTCTCTGGTATCAATTTCTGATATGTAGGATAGGATTAGTGGTAGTTGTAGAGAGAAGAGATGGGTTGTCACAGGCACGCACAGAAGTGTCCAGAGAGCAGGCATTTGCTATGGCAAGCTCCAGTTCTGGGTTAGGGTTGGGGCATCAAGTAAGAATATGCATACATTATCTTGTTTGAATACATACTTTGCACAAGGCTTGTGAACTAAGAAAGTTCAAACATGAAAAAATGTTTTCATAACCAAAGCCTCCTAGTGTGAAGCCAACTGATAACACCACTGCCAAAGCAAGGCAAGCAGAAGATGGACAATAAGACCAAACTTAGGATGCAGACCACTCCGAGAAGCTACAACTACATAAAAAAGGAAACTAGTCCTGCATATGGATGTGAGAATTGTCCCCGCCCACTGCTCATGCAATGTTTATACTGAGTCCTTTGATAGTATTAATGAACATTTTTCCTTAGAGTATGAGACTGGCAATTAATAGAAAGTTGTCTGTGGACTAATTTTCTTTTGGGCTGCCTCTGCTTCTATTTTCTTTGTTACGAAAGCAAGGCAAGGAAGGGTGTGAGTAGACAGACCAGTAAGGCACTTACTGCAATAACCCAAGTGAGAAATGACTAGAGCTTAGTGCAGATTGGCTAAAAGAGCTGTTGTCTGAGAAGGGCAGCTCTTATTCAGTTCTTACAAAATAGGGGCAGTATGTAAAGACTAGGAGGTCACATGAGTCACAAGGTCACAAGTGTTGTAGATAGAATTTGAAGCTTGCCATTTATAACTTTACTGTTTAAAAAATGGGAGACAGAGGGGGTGGAAAATACAAATGTGTCAATTTACTGGTGAGGGAAAATTGAAATTTCTCTGTGCCTTGCCTATAGCACTATCATAATTTATAGGCAATATGAAATGAATATCAGGCAGTTAGCATATGCAAATTTTGTGTGAGGTAAATGATCAAAATCATCCTGGGAGAAGGATGATTCGGGTGCCAGGGCTTCAGGAAATTTTCACCTGTAGTTTGGGGGAGAAGTTTTAATTCTTTATAGCCCACATTCCACAGCTACAGTATGATTGCTCAACACACCTAGGGCATTCTACCTTTAATATAGGAAACTATTTCCAGAATCAAGATCACGGTAGCTGCCTACTGCAGATGCTTTTACCTAAAACCACCTGAAAGTTTCAGAAAGCGACCTCCTGCCATTGACTTTCACATCTGGATAAATCTTTAAGATCTATTATACAATCTATTTCAGTACACCAACACAATAGTCTACTGCATACTGAGCTGAGGTTTTCAGGAGGAAGCGAGCCCTGAGTGGATCTCATCCTGACATGATGTCTTCTTTTCCAGTCCCCATATTCTCTCTTAGAGAAGTATTTTCTGTTGAAGTATAGCTCATTTCATTTCTTATTTTTCATTCCAACAAATGACTTGAATGGTTCCATATCCATTTACCTAGTTTTCTTGAAAGTCTTTGGACTACATGCTGGTTTTTCCAACAAGGAATGGAATGATCACAGCACTATTTATGTCACCTTAGTTTCTAAGTGACTCTTGAAGATGCTGGATGGAAGTTTAAGAGACTTGCAGGTAAACAGACTCTTCCAACATGGCTGTTAGAATGACAACAAAAAATTCTTAGTATAGAAATGGTTTCACTTTCATTGTTTGGGTGGTCTCTGACATTTAACTAGTGTCTCTCTCAGTGTCTCACTGGAATCTCTCTCTGCATCTCCTTTTATTCTCTCACTATTTCCCAGAATCCTCTATCTTCCTGCCAGTGTCCCACCTCTGATTTTCTGCCTCAGTTCATTGGCCAGAGGCTTTTTCATTGACAGGTGTACTTCATAAGAGATCCTCTCTACAAGTTCTTTGCAATGTGACCTTGTTATGCCCTCAGCAAAAAATGAAACTCTTTTTTCTTCTCCATGGGTGGACTTGGTGTTAGGAATTATTTTAAGTACTATTATGTAGTAGAAACAATGCTAGGAACTTCTAAGGATTCTAAATGTGAGATCTAGAGCTTTTGCCTTACAACCTGGAAAACCGATAGCCCTGAGGTCACCATGATGTGAGGAAGTTTAAGTTGATCATATGGTAAGACAGAGGCCACTTAGTGGCGCACTGGGGTGCCATGTATGTATTGTACCTTCTAGTTCAGCCCAGCAACCAGCTGAATGAAGTTGAGTGAATGAGCCCAGCTGGTGTCATGTGAGACAAAACTGCCTAGCTGGACCCTGATCCAATTCCTGACCCACAGTATTACAAACAAATAAAAAAGATGTTTACACATGGACATCAAAGAAAAGAAGATGGCTTTGGATAAAGCAGTTCTATGTAACTCAGGCAGTCCATGAAGTCTTAGGGTGGACTTCCAGCAGCAGCAGGCTGACCACAGATTCCTTCTAAAAGGAAGATCTGAGAAATGTATAGTGTCCAAATTATTCAACTGCATAAGGACTTGATTATAACTATTTTCTGTTGATAGATTTCAACATCACCAGACATTTTTCCTATTTTCTAAATATGCTAAAATTTTGTGGTTTATATTCAAATTCCTTTTTAAATTATCTTTGAGTTTATAATAGAATTACATTTTTTACCTCCTTTCTCCCTTCAAACCCTTCAATATGCCCCTTGGACTTTTATTAATTGTTATTGCATGCATGCACGTGTGTGTGTGTGTGTGTGTGTGTGTGTGAGAGAGAGAGAGAGAGAGAGAGAGAGAGAGAGAGAGAGAGAGAGAGAGCATTACTAAATATAACCTACTCAGTCTTTATGGTACTTCTTTGTTAAAATGAAAGCGATTTAATTTTTCTGTGATGCAAATTAAAAATCCATTTTTTGAATGTACAAATTATTGCTAATTTGTAATGATGCCCCTGTCATATGTCAACTGTTTGGTGCCTTGATTGGCTGCCATTTGGCTCCTTTATCTGTTGTTGAAGCAAGTCATAGTGCTTTAATCAGTGTACATTTGTAAGACTTGAACAGGACTCCTTCAGCCTTACTATATTACTCTTTTACAGGAGTGCCCAAGCTACTCTTGATCTTCTCTATATAGTTTAAGTACTATACTGTTTTTGTGTCTGGTAAATAACTTTTATCATGTTATCTTTTCTTCATATATTATGAGGTAATTTTATTCCAACAGAGATTAAATTGTAACAAATGCTCTTATTACATTTTTTCTGCCTTTACTAATGAATAAAAACAGTGCATTAAACAATATTGGGAATGTATTCTAGACAAGCACTGAGCCATACCCTAGCCCTATTTTTACACATTTCTCTTCTATTTCTGCTTTATATGGTTTTGATAACTTTGTGATATTTGGAAAGCTAGAACACTACTTCCATTACCTGAAAGAATTTTTACAACATTGGATGGATTTCTTCTCTGAATGTTTAGTGAAACTCTACAAACCACCTGGGCACAATGTTCATAGTTATTTACCCCCTCAGGGATTATAGGACTACCCAAATTTTCTATTTTTCAGTTAGTTTGGGTTGGTTATATTCCCCCTCCATATTTTGCTACTAGAATTTTAACATTTTGGCATTATAATTTTCATAGAATTATCTGGTTTTTTTTGTTTGTTTGTTTGGGTGTTTTGTTTTGAGGTAGGATCTCATGCAGGCCATGCTGGTCTTAAATTAGGTAGCCAAGGAACGTTTTGAATCCTCTGCTTTCCTGTCTCCATCCCTCTTGAGTGCTAGAATTACAAGAGTTTGCCAGTATTTATGCCCTGCCCTAGTACCTTATATTAAATTAATTCTTGGCTTTTTAATTTACTCTGTTGTCTGCCTTTTAGTACTTAGCATTATTATTTCCATTCTTCTACACTCTTTGGGGTTAGTCTGTATTTTCTTTAACTAAGTTCTTAAATTCAAGATTTAGCTCATCAATTTTCATTTCAGCTCATTTAACAATTTTAAAACTTTTTACCTTACAACTATAGATTTGTAGACAGTTGGGAAACTAACACAGTGAATTCTTATGTCCCTTTAACCAACTCAGTTTCTCCCATGGTTACATATTAGGTATTAGTTAGGGTTTCCATCGCTGTGAAGAGACACCATAAACAAGGTAACTCTTATAAAAGGCAAACATTTAATCGGGGCTGGATTGGTATCAGAGGTTCTGTCCATTGTCATCATGGTAGGAAGTATTGTAGCATCCAGGATGACATGGTGCTGAAGAAAGAGCTAAGAGTTTTACATCTTGATCTGAAGGCAGCAGGAAGAGACTGTTCCACACTTCAAGTAGCTTGAAAAAAAGGACCTCAAAGCTCACCCCCACAACAATACACTTCTTCCAACAAGGTCATACCTACTTCAAGAAGGCAACACCTTCTAATAATGCCACTCCCTGTGAGCCAAGTGTTCAAACACATGAGTCTATGGGGAACAAACCTATTCAAACCACTACTCTGACCATGGCACAATATCCAGGAAAACAATGTTGATGCAATGTATGCATATACATTTTTGTCACATGTATTAATGTATGTAACTCCCATCACAATCAAGAATAAACAATGATTCCAGCCCTGCAGAGATCTTTTTCCTGCTACTTTTTAGCAGTCACATCAATCCCTCCTACACCATTTCCCATCCCTAATTCTAATTAACTACAAAATTGTTTGTCTTTATAGCTGTGTGAGTGCAATATGTTCTGCTCTCTTCTGCACAGGTAATTGTAGGGCATGGGATTATTTTTATGGGCATATCTCCTAGAAGCTTATTTGAAAACTCTTTGAAAGCTGTGAAAAGACCTCTGGCTTTTCATGTTCCTCCCTGGGCTTGAGGAACACAGAGAAGACAGACTCCACTGCACTATGTAAGCAATGGTGACTAGGAACTCTGACTGGTGGACTGCAGGTCTCAGAAACCATCAAGCAATCAATGCTAAAGGAAAAATTCAGAAGGATGCCTTGGAGGCCATAGGTAGCTGAGAGCAACTCATTCCTCTTTCCAGAGCACAGGACAAATTGTCACCATTGTGGAGATCTGAACAATAACACTAACACTGTCCTGAATGCCACCATTACTTATTGCTCCTGTTGCATCACCTAGGGCCTTGCTGAGCATGGACAGAAAAGTCCTCCTGTTCTGGTGGGTGGTATCTAGCTCTTGCACCTGCTTCTTAATCCTCTTCAGCCATATAACTCGCCCCCTTAACAGTTACTAAATCTGGTTCTTTGCCCAAATGATCAAGCACTTCTTTCTTGCTGCATGAGAAGTAGAAGTAGTAGTAAGAATATCAATTTCACAGCCTATCACTTGTCCTGCTTCTCTAGTATGTGTTGCTCCACATGGCAAGGAAGCTGATATCTGTCCAGGCCCTCTTGGTAGATCCTATACATCACAGAAGATGTAAATGTCTTTCTTATTCCTTCTTGGTGAAACATAGGTAGAATGATAGTCTCAAAGGTGATGAGGTAAGCTGAGCCTCTCTTACATTCTTCCTCAGGATTCATAAAGCCCAGAGAAGACTGAGTTCTGAATCCCTTAGAGCCATTGAAAGTTGACTTGTGTGTCTCAATAGGTGCTATAATAAGTTAATGCTCACCAAAGCCCTGGGTTTGATTTCTCCACACCAACAGAGAAAGTACCAATGTCTACCTATTCTTGATTCTGTAGCCCGACATAGTTAAGGAATCATTTGGGTAGGATTAATGGCTTTACCTGGGTACATGAAGTCAACCCAGCCTTGGAAATGCAGTGGGTATCTGTGTCAGAGGCAAGAGCCAGTGATTTGGGTTGCCACTTTTCTTGGACCAGGTAGGATGTTTGCTGCTGCCTCCTGATGGGCAAGGCAAAAGAGGCCTAGGGATGTTTCTTCCCAATTCTTCTGGGGATTCTTTGCTGCCTTGAGATGTAGAAACAACAGAGATTTTGCAGTTCTGAAAAGGAACTGCAATAAATGCTTTGATGAGTCATTACGCTCAGAGGGGTCACTAGCTGCTGGGACATCCTCCACATATTACCTAAAGCTTTTATTGTCATAGATGATCTCCTCCTCCAGGGCCACATCCTCTGAAGACCCACTCACTTTTAAGTAGCCAGTTGCAAGGTGGAGGCAGATGAGAAACCGTGGGGCTGGCCAGGCCTCTTGGTACCCTAATCCTCTATCTTCTTTATGCTCCTCATTCACTTTCAGCTCTGCCTCTGAGTCAAAGGCAAAGCCAGAGATGTCATAACCATGCTTCATGTATCAGTTATGGTTCTCTAGAGGAACAGAACTGATAGAATGAATATATTTGACTGTGTTTATTAAAGTGGCTTACAGGCTGTGGTTAAGCCAATCCAACAATGGCCTTTTATCAATGGAAAGTCCAAGAAATCATTCACAAGAGTTTGTGTTCAGTTCATAAGGCTGGAAGACCAGTCTCAGCTAGTCTTCACTATATGAAAGAATCCCAACGCAGTAGGCTTTAATAAAGGTGAAAAAGTGAACTCGCCTGCAAGACTAGAGGCCAAGCTGGTGTGGTCACAAAAAAGTGTGGCCTAGATTAAAAGTGGATCTTCCCACCTCAGAATATCTGGATTACAGGTGAGTCTTCAAATGATTTAATTAAGAAAACTCCCTCGCAGGTCTACCCAGCTACTAGGTTTTAGTTAATTGTGGAAATAATTAAGTTGACAATCAGACATAGCTATCACATTTCTTCTACTTGAGCCTTAGAGAAATTTCTGTCATGTTGATAGCTCAGAACTGGGATTCATGGAGCAACAGTGAGGATACCCTGGTTTAATTACATATTCAGTATATTTGTGCCATGGCTTAGGCTTTTGCACTCATTGGCATATGATTCATCAACCTTCACATACACATGTTGCCTGAGATCTTACTGATGAACTCGGTCTTCTGTTCACTCCTAAAGCTGATGGGGACAGACATGAACAACTGCAATTCAGGAAGTAGTACTCTGTAGTACTCACTGGAATGAGGCTCTGGTAGTTTCAGATTGCATTCCTTGCATGATGGAAGCCGTGCCTTTATACTTGGATGCTGATTTGATGGACGCTCATGTCTGGGATGGGAAAGAGATTTGACTTTCCGAGAGCACCAGCTTTAGCTAGTATGAAGCAGCTAAATGATATGTAGGTCACATCCATGTTGATCACATTCCATTCAAGGTCTATCAGCAACCAAACACTACAGATACATTGTGGATCTCTAAAACACTTCCCCAATCTTGGAACTATTGATGTCTGATTCAATACAGATACCAGGGTAGCAGAGATATGGGAATACCTCATGATATATCTCATATATGCACCTCATGTTACACCTCACAAACCGCTTCATGATATTCATCCTTCTGCAGTCTAAAGGCCTAGCTCCCTGTTCTGCTCCTTAGAATTGGACACCAATGTATACTGTACCAGGATCATGGGCTTTTCATTGGTGTCAACACTGATCTCTTTTGAAAACTGCAGCAGTCCCTGAAAAAGAAGCAACCACAGATAGAAATGGTTAGGGCCTGGTAGGGTTGTAGGGCTGCGGAATGCCATTGCTGGGACATCCACAGGTAGGCTCAATAGGTCCTTGATGTAAATGCCACTGCTCACATGATGTTGCCTGCAGCATAGGATGGTACCTGTTCCCTCAGCCTTTTAACTTGCTTGTCATTGACTAAGCACCGCATGGATATATTGATATGTATACTATCCCGTGTGTGTATGTGTGTGTGTGTTGATATGGATAGAAGTTCAAGGCCAGACTGTGAAATTTAACGGAAATATGTCTCAAATTAAAAAAAAAAAGGAGGGTCAGGGAGCTAACAAGATGTCCCACTGGTTAAAGGCTTTGCTCCTAAGACTAACAACCTGACTTTGATACCTACAATCTACATAGTGAAAGGAGAGAATTGACTTCTGTAAGTTGTCTTCTGACTCCTACATGTGTGTACTATATGTGCACACAAACACATGAAATAAAAATTAAAAAAAAACTAAACTGAAGTTAGGGATTTAGCTCCATGCAAAAGTGCTTACTTATATAGCATGTACAAAGTTCTGAGTTAAATCATTAGTTCTAGCAAAACCAGTTATTTGGGAAATGGTCTGTTGCAGTAAATCTCCAGCCCAAATATGTCCCAGCAATGAAAACAGAACTCAATTAATATGAATACATGCTGTGTGCCTAGATTGGGCAGATCTATCGCTACACTACCATCTTCCACATATATGAGATCCCTTAGAACTTGCAGTTTCTCCAGGCCATGTGCTTCTGCTCTGCTATTCTTCCTCCTCCTCCTCCTCTGTGTCCTCTCCCTCTTCCATTTTCTCCTTCTTCTCTCTCTACCTTCTGCTCCACCTTCTCTTTTATCTGCCCAATCATCAACTTTCCTTTATTTTAAAAATTAAGGTGGGAAGCAGGTTTTCAGGAAATCACCTGAGTGTTGACTCATTCCTTGTTTGCAGCCACTCACAGGAGAACTGAATTAATATCAAATATAGTTAGCTCCAGGGCTATCCACAACAATGGTCCCTCTTCTCTATTTTGGAACTTTTGGGGGGTAGATTTCATAGTACTGCTTTTTAAAGATGTTTAATGAAAATTTCCAGGAATTCATGTTTGATAGAATTGATATGGGCTTGGGGATTACTTTCTTGAGAATTTTAAAGTTACCAATTTAATTTCTCTAGTAAAGAATTATTTTAATTATCTATTTCATATTGGTTAAGCTGCTATAACACGTGCTTGTAAAGAAATTGGTCTTTTTAAATTACTTGATCAAATGCATGTGTGTAGAGTTGGTCACGTTATGCCTATTTTATTTTTTTAATATCTGCAGGGACTGTAGTGATATCCTGTGTGGTATTAGTAATCTGTGCCATTTCTTTGTTAGTATTTGTATACCTTGCTAGGAATCTGTGATCTCACTTCAAAGAACCAGCTTCACCTTACTGATTGTTTTTCCACTGTTTTTCTGTTTGAAATTTCATTGATTTTTGCTTTCATTTGTATTGTATCTTCTGGTTTATTTTGTTTTTCTTATTAATATTTTTAAAAAAATACTTAGGCCAGGATCTCAATGTGTAGTTCAGGTTGATCTCATATTCAGCCTCCATAGTAGAGGGATTATAGACATACAGGGCCTCCACACTATGCCTATTGCCTTCATGTTTTCTTTTTTTCCCCAGGTCTAGGGATTGAAACCAGGAACTCTGTAATGATAGGCAAATGTTGTACCATTATATCACATCCTCAGTCCATGCATAGGTTTTTAAAGGAGATTGGATGACTGATTTGAGACTTTTCCTCTTTTTGATATAAGTAATTATTATAATCGAACATTTTCCTTCTTAGCACTAGTTTAGCATCTCACAAATTTTGACCCATTCTCTATTTATTTTCATTGAACTAAACCTATTTTTGTAAATTTTGAATTTTTGTTATTTGGAAGTGGGCCTTTTGCTTTTAGGTGCATTGGTAACAGAAAAAAGGCAACTTTGTCTCAGTAATAATAGAAATGAAACTGAGACAGAAAAAGGGCAAACTTTCCAGGCAAATCTTTAATTGAATGTCAATATCACCCTTATGCCGGAATTTGAGAAGCAGCAGCAGAAGGAGCTCCCAGCCGGCTGGGCTACAGAAACTTGTATCAAACAACAAACAAATAAAACGAAACACCCTAAGATATTAAGGAGGAAGGGAGAATAATGGGGGAAGGATAATTGGGGAGGGCATGGAAGGGGAAGAAACAAGAGGGGGTGAGGAAGTGATAATTAGCATTAACGATACTTAGAAAGGCCATATTAGATGGAACACATGGCCCCTCATGGAGGAACTAGAGAAAGTACCTAAGGAGCTGAAGGGGTCTGTAACCCTATAGAAGGATCAGCAATATGAACTAACCAGTATGCCCTGAGCTCGTGTCTCTAGCTGCATATATAGCAGAAGATGGCGTATTCAGCCATCACTGGGAGAAGAGGCCCTTGGTCTTGCAAAGATCACATGCCCCAATACAGGGGAATACCAGGGCCCGGAAGCAGGAGTGGGTGGGTTGGAGAGCACGGTGCGGGGAGGGTATAAGGGACTTTTGGGATAGCCTTTGAATTGTAAATGAAGAAAATATCTAATAAAAAATTGTTTAAAAAAGGCCATATTAAAAATAAAAACCTATGATTTTATAAATTTGCACGTATGCAATACTTTAAAGGGATCTACTCTACAGGCGGCATAATGGTTCTCCCAGAAGTGTGGAGAAGTAGAAATTGAATGTGATTGAAATAAATTATGTGCATATATGAAATTCTCAATCAATAAAAATATTAAATAAAAGGGGATTTAAAAAAGCTTTAATTGAAAGGAAAAGGGGTCCAGGAGAAGAGACACTGCATTGCAAGGAGATTTAGACTAGTCCCAATTAGAGGAAGAATGAGGTTCTTCTATCTGACTGCTAAAGTGGCTAACACTTTGCAGTTAGTTGTAAGAATGGCAGGTTTAAAGAATTATCCTTAGCCAGGTGGGAGGCAGAGGCATTCTGATTTCTGAGTTCGAGGCCAGCCTGGTCTACAAAGTGAGTTCCAGGACAGCCAGAGGTACACAGAGAAACCCTGTCTCGAAAACCCCCCTCCAAAAAAAAATTATCCTCCTCATTTAAGAGATTTCCTTTTCCATTGTGTAATATAGCCAGTGGGTTTTCTATCCTATTTGTGTTTGTGCATTTTTGTGTTTGTGCATGTGTTTGTGTGCCTGTGCGCGTGTGTGTGTGTGTGTGTGTGTGTGTGTGTGTGTGTGTGTGTGTGTGTGTACCACATGCATGGGGAGGGGAGAGGGCATTCAGAGGCCATAGTTTAACATCTTCCTTGGTTGCTCTTCCCCTTTTTGAGACAGAGTCTGACCTAGAGCTCCTAACTTCAGCTATGCTGCCTGGCCAATGAGCCCCAGGATTCATCTCTCTTCATCCTTCTGGTGCTGTGGTCATAGATGCACAAACCCATATACTTTATTTTCCACAGATGCTAGGGCTCTGAACTTAAGTCCTCATGCTTGCATGGCAAGCACTTTACTGACAAAGTCTTTCTCCAAGCCATTTGTCTTCAATTGATAAGAGGAGGGTGGGGATTCTGATCACATATACTTTTGCTAATATGAGATGTTTTAATTTGTTAAAATAAATAAATTTTATTATTTTTAAAAAATGATCTCCTTTTTAAATTTTATGTGCCAGAGTGCTTTGCTTGCAAGTATGTATGTGTACCATGTGTGTACCTGTTCCCCATAGGAGTGAGAAAAAGATGTTCGATTCCCTGGAATTGGATCCTCTGTATGTTCTAGATGGTTGTGAGCCACCACGTGGGTGCTTAGAGACAAACCAGATTCCTCTGCAAGGGTGGCCAGTGCTCTTAACTACTGAACTGTCTGTTCAGGTCTGTTTGGCTAGTTTTTGAGACAGGGTCTCATCCAAATAATGGTCAGTGTGCCTGGCATATCTCAGACTTAAGGTGCTCCTTTTTTAGTAGTCCCAGTTAAGGGAATTATTTCAGATGTGATTGATAAGCTCATCTGTTTGATGTTTCTGTTATGACTTGGTATATTCATGGGTGTGGTTGTTACTGGCACACATAAGTGATTAGTTTGTGCTTTTAGGTGTTCTGGCTGATGGTAGCTGCTTTACTTGTATAGACAGGACATAGATTCATTATGCCACTACATGTACACTCACAAATGGAGTAATTCAGGTTAAAACTGTTGTTTTTATAAAACGGAATGGATGCTGGCTAGGCATAACTTAAAGTTGCTATCCTGTACAACATAAGTTACTCAGAGCTGGCCATGCCTATTCTGTTCTAATGTCCACTGCTGCAGCCTTTAAATTTTGATTATTATATTTTCCAGTTCTTAAGTCTCCATCTAATTCCTTACTGACACTTTCTGTTACATTGCTTAGGCTTTTGTATTTTCTCAGTGTGTTTCTATTTATAATTGTTCCTTGAAGCATATTTCATTCCCATTCCTTTAATATCTTTGTCAGATGATTCAATTATTTGTTAATATCTTACTGCTGGCTTCTGTTAATGGACTTTCCTTATCGAAGTCGGTCTCTTTCTGCATAGTATGGTGCTTCTCAGTTGTATCCTGAATGGTTTCAGTATTTATGATTACAATGGTTTGAATGAGAATGCCCCATAGTCTTGCCATTTGAACCGTGGGTCCTCAGTTGGTGGTTGTATTTGGGAAGGTTATGGAGGTATAGTCTTGCTGGAGGAAGTATTCCACTGGGAGTAGGCCTTGAGAGCTTAAAGAGTTTCCCCATTTTTCTTTTTGTTCTTTCTGCCTTCTGCTTGTGGTTCAATATGTGAGCCCTATGCTTCTCACTCCTGCCACCTTGCCTGCCAATTGCTGCTATTTTCCCCTTACCATGATAGACTCTTACCCTTCTAGAAATGTAAGCCAAATAAACCTTTTCTTCTATAAAGAGCCTTGCTTGTGGTATTTTATCACAGCAATAGAAAAGTAAGAAATACAATGACACACTGGATCTTACTTAATTCTCTTTTAGTAGTCATCTATGATTTCATACTTTCAGGTCATATTGGTTACTTCTGTCATTACTATGACAAAATACCTTGTAAAAATAACTTAAGAAAAGTTTTATTTCATCTTACAGCCATCTATGCTGCAGCATACGTCATTGCTCTTCATTCCCAAATAATATTGCATTGTATGGTTATGCTACATTTTAGCTATCAGTCAATGACCTGGGGATTGTTTCCACTTTGTGAATATTCACTATTGTGAATAATGTTGCTATGAGCATCCATGTACAAGTTTTTATGTGAACATAATTTTCCATTTCTCTTGAAAATACTAGTAAGAGTGCAGTTTTCGGGTCACATGGTAACTTTATAGTGAATGTTTTGAGAAACTACTAAATCATTTTTCGTGGAGGCTATGTCACTTTCCATTCCTATTGCCAGTGTTTAAGCCTTCTAATTTTCTGCGTCCATGTCAACCCATCTTTGTTAGCATCTTTCTACTGTAGCTGCCCCAATTAGGTGAAATGTTATCTTCTTTGGGTTTTGACTTTCATCAAATATTTGTTCACATTTATTGGGCTTATTGCACAATTGTGTATGGTCTCTGGAGAAACATTTACTGAAATCCTTCCTTGTTTTTGAATATTGGGATCTGTGGGGACTGGCGAGATGGTTCAGATAAAAGATAACCTGACCTCCATCCCCAGGACCCACAGTGGTGGAAAGAACTGATTCCTGTGGTTATCCTTTAACTTCCACATGCATGTCATGGTATACTTGAGCACAGGCATACACATATATGAACAAACACATCTAAATAAATAAAATGTAACATAAAATTGAGCTATTTAGCTGAATGGTGGTAGTACAAGCCTTTAATCCCAGCAATGGAGAGGCAGAGGCAGTCAGAGCTCTAAGTTCAAGGCCAGCCTGGTCTACAAAGTGAGTTCCAGGATAGCCAAGGCTACACATAGAAGCCCTGTTTTGAAAGAACAAAATAAAATTTGAGATGTTTGTGGTTTTGCTTTTGCTGTTGAATTACAAATCCTTCATAAGAGACCAGATTTGGAAATATTTTCTCCCATTATATTTGACTGTTCTCTCTCTCTCTCTCTCTCTCTCTCTCTCTCTCTCTCTCCCTCTCCCACTCTGCAGGATATGGAAACCACAGCCTCATACATGCTAGACCTATTCTTTGCCTCTTCTTCTACCTCTTCCTATTTCTCTTCCTCTTCATTCTTCTGTTTGGTTTGTCTTTAAGACAATGTCTTTCCACTATGGTCCAGGGCAGCCTATAACTTGCAGTTGTTATGGCTAATGTTGTATTTTCAGTTTAAATTACTTTGTTTAAAGGCCTATAAATATAGTTGCTTCTAACCTCCACTTGCTCAAGGACAGATAACCTCCAGGAATGCTGGAGGCTATTCTTATAATTGCCTGGCCTTATTTGTGCCAGATAATAGTCAGAATATTGCTGCTACTGCTTCTGTAAAAAACAAACAAACAAAAAACCAAAAAACAAACAAAAAAGTCTTGCTTGCTTGAGACCAAGACTTCTGTTTACTAACTGATCCCTTGATTGCAGGATGCATGCCTGCACATTAACAGAATGTAACCTTCTGATTAAGGATGTATAACCTTATGTGTCTTTTTTTTGTATTAGAAGCCCCTGACTAATGTGGCTCAACACTACACTTTGGTATCCTGAGTTCTGGGAGTATCCCTAGTGCCAGTATCTGAAAAATATTCATGATCAGATTGATGAATCCCTGAATGACTCCAAACCCATAACACAGTCATTCTGTCTTATCCTTCCCAGAGTTGGGATTACAGGCATATACCTTCATGCTTAGTTGGGATTACAGGCATATGCCTTCATGCTTAATGATATTATCCTTTGATACAAACAAAATTATTAAATTGTAATTAAGTTCATGTATCTATTTCTTCTTTTTGTTGCTTATACTTTTTTTGGTATACAAATTCACTGACAAATTCAAGGCCATGAAATACTCACTCTTTTATTATTATTATTATTAGATATTTTCTTTATTTACATTTCAAATGCTATCCCCAAAGTCCCCTATACCCTCTCCCCACCCTACTCCCCAACCCACCCATGCCTACTTTCTGGCCCTGGCATTCCCCTGTACTGGGGCATATAATCTTTGCAAGAGAAAGGGCCTCTCTTCCCAATGATGGCCGAATAGGCCATCTTCTGCTACATATGCAGCTAGAGACACAAGCTCAGGGGGTACTGGTTAGTTCATATTGTTGTTCCACCTATAGGGTTGCAGACACCTTCAGCTCCTTAGGTACTTTCTCTAGCTCCTGCATTGGGGACCCTGTGTTCCATCCAATAGCTGACTGTGAAGCATCCACTTCGGTGTTTGCCAGGCACTGGCATAGCCTCACAAGACACAGCTATATCAGGGTCATGTCAGCAAAATCTTGCTGGCATATGCAATAGTGTCTGCATTTGGTGGCTGATTATGTTATGGATCTCCAGGAGGGACAGTCTCTGAATAGTCCTTCCTTCCATCTCAGCTCCAAACTTTGTCTCTGTAACTCCGTCTATGGTTATTTTGTTCCCCATTCTAAGGAGGAATGAAGTATCCACACTCTGGTCTTCTTTCTTCTTGAGTTTCATGTGTTTTGCAAATTGTATCTTGGGTATTCTAAGTTTCTGGGATAAAAGCCACCTATCATATCCCGTGAGTTCTTTTGTTATTCGGTTACCTCACTAAGGATGATATCCTCCAGATACATCCATTTGCCTAAGAATTTCATAAATTCATTGTTTTTAATAGCTGAGTAGTACTTCATTGTGTGAATGTACCACATTTTCTGTATCTAGAAAATGTGGTACATTTCTGTCTGTTGAGGGACATCTGGGTTCCTTCTAGCTTCTGGCTATTATAAATAAGGATGCTGTGAACATAGTGGAGCATGTGTCCTTATTACCAGTTGAAAGATCTTCTGGGTATATGCCCAGGAGAGGTATTTCTGGATCCTCTGGTAGTACTATGTCCAATTTTCTGAGGAACCACCAGACTGATTTCCACAGTGGTTGTACCAGACTGCAACCCCACCAGCAATGGAGGAGTGTTCCTCTTTCTCCATATCCTTGCCAGTATCTACTGTCACCTGAAATTTTGATCTTAGCCATTCTGACTGGTGGGAGGTGGAATCTCAGGGTTATTTTGATTTTCATTTCCCTGATGATTAAGGATGTTGAACATTTTTTCAGGTGCTACTCAGCCATTTAGTATTCCTCAGTTGAGAATTCTTTGTTTAGCTCTGTGCCCCATTTTTAAATTGGGTCATTTGATTTTCTGGAGTCCAGCTTCTTGAATTCTTTGTATATATTGGATATTAGTCTCCTATTGGATTTAGGATTGGTAAAAATCATTTCCCAATTTGTTGGTGGCCTTTTTTGTCGTATTGACAGTGTCTTTTTAGGCTGTTTTCTGAAACCTTGTCTCAACAACAACAAAACAAAACAGAAATTCAAGATTATTTTAACTACTTTGTATCCTTGAATTTTGCCTGGGGTTGAATTAGGTCAGTTTGAACAGTATAATGACCTTAACAACAGTAAATCATCTGAGTCCAAAACACATATTGAAACCCCAATTTATTTGGGTTTCTATTAATTTATTTCAGTAATGCATAGTGAAAACTTTGGTTTCATAAAAATTCCAGTGATTTATGTGAATATATTTTTGTTTTAATACCAAGTGTGGGATAAGAGGCTGCTTCACACCAAGTGATCATGATTTGCTTCATGCCCTAGCAGAGTTTGAATTTTTGCCAGCTGCAAATCAATTCTGGGGACTCTGGATGGGGTATAAGCGGGAGAGCACTGAGAGGGTCTGTGGCAGGTACTTCTGGTTTCTGTGCTGTGTTTGCTGGATTGCTGGATTGCAGTTTGGAGATAGTCAGATGATGAAGATTGGAGGCCGTCTTTCCTCTCTAACCTTTTTTCTTCATACTGGGTATTGAGAGCTTGGAAGGGATTAGAGTAGAATAAGGGTTGGAAGGGTGGTTGATATAAGAACCAATAAAATATCTTAAAAAATAGTTCAAAAATAGTAATTTTTGTAGTTTTTAGTGTACACATCTTGAATTTATGTGGGTATAAAAATATCTTTTATTGGCTTGATGTAATTGCTATCTCCAAGGCTTACTGTGTCAGTGTGCTAACCTAGGCCTAGTCCTGGAAGCTTCTAGCCTCTGTACAACCTAATCTAGTCCTAGAGCCTTTTCCACCTCTTAGACTAACTGCTAAATAAGCTCATCCCTTTCTGGTTCTTTCTGAACTCTGGTTGGCTGATTCAGCTCAACTCTTCAGGCTCAAACATCTTTCCAAGATAATTGATTCAATGTGGCTTCTCTCAGCTTCACCTGAATTGCTCTGCTTGACCTCATACTAACTCTTTCAATTTATTCTAACCTTCTAACTCCTGCTAATTCTCTGGTTCATCCTGACTTTACCAGTGTCTAGCTTGTTCTCTCTGCAACCTGTCTATGTAAAACTGCCTTCTTCTCTTCCTCTCTCTGCATTGCCCCTTAAGTAGCTTCCTTTCCCTCTCTCTTTTCATGAGAGTTGGGAATATTCTATTCTGATAAATATTTCTCTGATTCATCACTTTGTCTGCCACTCAATTAGACATCACTTTCAAACATGGATGCTTCTTTTTACAAACTAACTTTACCTTCCCTGTTTGGGATTAAAGGTATGTAGTAAATGCATGTCTGTATTCTAGCCAGAGGAATTAAAGGTGTATGCAAACAACACAATCTGGGAATTCACAGTATGACCCAACATGTGGGTAATTTTTTCTCTGTATTAGACTTTTTTGCTGTTATATTCTAAGATCCTCATAACTATGAGTACCATATCATAGCTAAGGTCCCTACACACAACTGAGTATACAAGGAGCTCTAAAGTACCTATAAATTCACTTCTATGACAAAAACAAATCTGCATTTTATGCAGATGTATATTATTTGGGTTGATCTGTCACTCATAAATGAGATAAGTTGAACAAATCTAAGATGCAATGATGTTTATTCACTCACTCAGCAGTACCTTTTGACCATAGAAAATGCCTTAACATTTCAAGTCACTAAGATAAAAAAAAAAGGCATGTGAGTCATTTTCCCTGTTATTTGCAAATGGCTCTGCTCACTGCTGGATGCAATATACATTATAATAACATTTTAAAACATTCTATCAAGGTGATCTTTTCCCACTCAAAGGAATACCACACACCATGCTTGCCTCTGTGACGCTAGACCTGGAGTCTGAGGTGGGAGCTGTTAGGGAGAAGTCTTGAACTGGAAAAATAAAAAGGATACTTATGAAGTTGAGTGAAACTTTGGGAGAGAAGGAAATGATGTTTGAAGTCTGGAGGTGAGAACAAGGACTCAGGAAAGCAGGGCCCACTGGAGAACAAAGCTAAGAAAACTCAAAAAGAAAAATTGGAAGGCCCAGTAGCACAGTCTATGGACAAGATGAAGACGCTTCAGAAGAATGAATCAGATAGGTTTGGTTTAGTGATCCCTGTGGTTTAGATGTGGTTCGCTCTCTTAAACATGCATGGGCTGAAAGTTTGATCCTAGATGTGACAGCTGTGGAAGCTTTAGGAGGTGGAGTTTAGTGAACATTGAGCTATTTGGCTACTTCCTCACTGACCTTTGGTGCTCTACAAACAAATGTTATTGTCTGATTTATCTGCCATGTTGAGACACAGCATGAGGGTTGCACCAAATATTGTTGTCCCAGCACAGACTTTTCAGCATCCAAGACCATGAGCCAAAATAAACTTCTTTTCTTTATAAAGCACCTAGTATCAGCTATATTATTATAGCAATACAAAATGGATGAATACAGTGGCATATGAAGGGACAGGAAGAGTGGGGAAATCATGATTTGATTAATAAATAGGTACACTGATTTGATTAATAAGTAGGTACACTGCATACAGGGAATTTAAAGCAATGCCATTTTGTCCTCAGAGGCCAAAAATGGATGTTGGATCCCCTAGAGCTGGAGATACAGATGGTTGTGAGTTTCCCAATATGGGTGTTGGGAAGCCAACTCTGGTCTTTTGGAAGTACATGCTCTCATCTGCTGAGCAATCTATCTCTCCAACCCTTTCCATTCACTTGTTATTTTTGTCTTGCACCAGCAATTTTAAATGTCAATAATAAAATAGTCTTTGCCTCACAATACTTTGCTATTCTAGGGCAGCACTAGCCAATAGAAAAATGTTATTTTTCCAAAACAGAATTCCCTTTCTTCTGTACCATCCCTTGTGAACTTAATTTTTATAAGCTCAAAAATTGAATGACTATAAATTACTATCACTTTAACACACAATCACAATAAAAATATTAGCAAAGTAGTTTATCTTTTCCACAAGAGGTGGTCTAAATGTGGTATTTTTACTTACGGCCCACCCTAATTTAGACTGACTATGCTTTCGATGCTCAGTGGCTCATAGCTTCTGTATTACATAGTATGTGTTTATGTGTGAATAAAACTGTGGTTACCCTTGCCTTGTAATGATACATTAGGAGCTTCAACTTGGCACAATATTATTACTTGCCCTTTTCATAAACATTATACTTACATGAGGATCCATTTGAAGAACTTTTAAACATGAAGATTAAATGGGTTGACTTGCAGATTAAGTTTGTGGTAGTTTAAAGAGTTAATTTGATCACATTTTACTACTTTTGTTGCTCTTCTGTTATTTTGCTGCCTTCCTTTCCTTATCTTTTAAAGATAGAGTCTCCCTGTGTAGTTCAGGCTAGATTGGAACTTGCTGTCCTCTTTCAAAGTGCTAATATTACAAGTGTGCATGACTGTGCCTAGCCTTGGATACTGTTTTCACTTCTATATTATGATATGTAAAAATCCTAAAATGAGGCAGCAGGATAGAAATGAGCAATGAATGATACAGCATTTATTCCAAATAGAAGAAATAAACCACTAGATGGGTTAAGTCTAGTTTATGTTATAAGTTGGAGTTTTTGTATTTGCTTTTATGTTTAGTTTTTATCATTTTACATTTTGTTATTTCCTGAGGTGGGGTCTATGGAGCTGAGGATGGCATCTAACCATCTATGTAGTTGCAGACGGGGTTGAATTCCTGATTCTCCCACTTCCAGTTCCAGGTATCAGGATTATAGGAACGTACTATGAAACCCAGTTTTTTTTTTTAATCTAAAACAGTGCATATTATGGGATTTAATATTTTTGTGGGTAAGCAGAAACACTGTTTCATACATAAAATATTTTAGTGTATTTAAATAATATTGTTTTCTTGGTCCTTGAATTATTATTACAAAATGTTATAAACTATATAGTTTCTAAAGAATAGAATTTAATTTCTAACAGTTCTAGAAACTGGAAAGTCTTAAGCCCAAGGTGCTAATTTATTCCATGGCCAATGAGGACCTGTTTCCTGTTTCTTAGTGATTTTGGTGTTCTCATGCAGTAAAAGAGGCAAACAAGCTCCCTCACATCTCTTTAATAACAACACCAATACTGCTCCACAGAGCATATGAGCTAATTATCTCTAAACACTGAGCACCATCAGCTTAGGGATTAGGATCTCAACATGATTTTGGCGAGACAAAAACACATAGTCCATAGTAATTGTGAAAGTTTAAATATATTCTTCTAAGTTCTTAGTAGCTTATTTTTAAACTAAATCATCAAAGAATGACTGATATATTTTATACATGCTTTCTATATTCTTTCTCTTTACCCTATACATGTATATTTTTTTCAAATATTATAAGGAGGGTGTGGTATAATCATTTTGAAGCCTGGGGTAGGAGAGTCTTGAGTTCCAGATACATCTGGGCTCATGGCAAGATCTTGTCTCAAAAAAGTTATTATAAACAATACTGTGACCTTAATATCATGGACTGTTCCCAAGAATGTATGGAATTCACAGCCTTTGAATCTATTACTCTTGCACAATTGTTACAGTTACTACTATTATTGAAAATGGATCCATGCATTGAGAAGATCAAAACAGAGCAAAGGAATGTAGCTCTGTGCTTGAGAGAGAAAATATAATCTCCATTCAACTGTGTTTAGAGAAAATAAAAAGAAAAAATAAGATTGCCAGCCTAAACAATGACTGTATCACAATGTAAAGAGATGAGCAATAAATGAAACCATTTCCAAATTTTGGGACTTAAAGGGCAAATATTTTGTGAATGAGAATTTTGACACAGACATTCTCATTACACAAGCCTATATAATTATAGGGTCAATCTTGGCACCTAAAACCAAAGACAATATAACAAAACCCTGCTACAATAGGTGATTCATTTCCAAGTGTCCCTGTCCTGTGCCTGTGTTGATACAGAAAAGATTCCACTTTGTGGCTGACTGGATATCAGTTTCTCTGGCAACATTAGGAGGAGACAGGTAAGTTCCATCTCTTTCTTTTGCTTGGCTCAGAAAAACAAAATACCAAAACAAAACAAAACAAAACAGCATGTGTTCATTTTTATTTGTGTCTTTATCTGACCTTAGAAGATTTTTTCTTACAGGTAGCTATTGTTTACCGTCATTCATTATAGTATTACAAGTCTACCTTGAGTGGCAGTTATTGCAACCTGCCATTTCAAGATATTTATATAGATTCTCCTTCTCAAACCTGTTGAAGTCAGAAATTGCATCAGAATGTGTATATTCTGTATCACATCACAAATTTCTATATTTCTATACAGCCTATGCAGCCAGAATTCCAATCTGTCCATCTTTACACAGAGCTATTAGTAGGATGTATAGTCATTAAATAGATAAAGTGTCAATAAATGCAACCTTCAAATGTAGGAAAAAGTTGTTGTGAAGTGACTCCATCTTTGGACCTGTGATCTTGTGATACTTTAGATGCCTCTCCTCGTTCAGAAAAAATCAAATAAAAACATTGTTCACTTGCTATAAAGCCCTTGGGCATAACATGACATTTACAATGTATAAAGTATGCATATCATGTTTATTTATCATGTATTTCCTCTGGTTAAAAAAATGAATATGCAATCTACAACACCCAATTAAACGATTTGACATATTTTATACAACACATGTTCAAGTAATTAATTTCTCTCATGGAAATGTCATACCATTTAACTCATAGCTATGAGCCAAATATTTCTGCAGGAGTTTGTAATGAATATATGCATAACTACAGATTTCCCCTACTAATTCTTCCTTTAAATATAATTTAAAGGGACAGGATTAGAGTCTGTTGCACTCCAATTATCAAATGTTACATAGTAGCCTGTAAATAACGTGATAGACCCATTTGGCAGATTTTACCACATGTTATGAATTTAGTTTGTTGCCTGGTCTCATTGGAATTTCACTCTATTACTAAATATGTGATATGTTTTGAGAATTCTTGATTGCCAAAAAATATAGCAAAATAATTATTCATATACTGGAACAAAAGATGATGCAGAACCCAATGAAGTAGGGAGCACCTATATCATTTAGATTGTTTCTAGCAACAGGTAATAGAAATAAGACACAATGTGATTTAAGAGGTAGAAAGTCATTACCATGATGGAAGGCAGATCAAGCTTCAAGCACTGTAGAAGCAAACAGTGTGCACACTAACACTTGTTTAAAGAGGTCAAAATCATCAGTTAAGTATTTCTGAGAGCTCAATAGTTAAGAGCACATATTACTCTTAAAGAGAACCTGGGCTCTGTTCCCCACTCCCACATTAGGTGGCTAACAGTCACCTATAACTCAAGCTCTATGGATTGGATACTGTCTCCTGGCCTCCAGGGGTACCTTGGCACACGTAAACTTATATGGGGCATATATATAATAAATAGAGAAATAAATAACTATTCTTAAAAGGTTTGTGATATAAAAAAGCATTCTCCTCTGACCAAAAAGATTAGGATTCATTGTCTCTTAAACATTCACTCATCAGTGAATGGAGGACGGAGTGGGAGGATGTGGTCAATCGTCACCAAGTTTTTAATTTTTAATGTTTACTTTCTACTTGGTTATATTAAACCCCATGTAGGGGAGGGTAGGATATAGTTCCGTGTAACAGTGCTTGCCTAGAGCAAGGCCCTAGATTTGATCATCAACCTTGCAAAACAAGTGAAAGAAACCCTGTTTTTTGTTGTTGGTGGTGGTGGGTTTTTTTTTTTTTTTTTTGCTTTTGTCTGCTTTGTGAAGAGAACCTTGTTACCTAGTCTCTCTCTGCTTTTAATTTTAATTCATTCCAGGGTCTCTGTACACTAAGCTGGCCCAGAACTCAATATGTAACCCAGGTGGGACTTGCATTTCTAATGTTTCTGCCTCAGTACCCCAAATACTAGAATTCCAGGCATTTATCACCTTGCCCAGATTCTCCTATAGGTTCTTTACTTTCTTCAGCTAATCTTGATTTGGGAAGGAAGAAAGAAGGAAGAGGAAGTGTACTGGATAGCTTTGTGTCAACTTGACACAGCTGGAGTTATCACAGAGAAAGGAGCTTCAGTTGGGGAAATGCCTCCACGAGATCCAGCTGTGGGGCATTTTCTCAATTAGTGATCAAGTGGGGAGGGCCCCTTGTGGGTGGTGCCATCTCTGGGCTGGTAGTCTTGGTTCTATAAGAGAGTGGACTGAGCAAGCCAGGGGAAGCAAGCCAGTAAAGAGCATCCCTCCGTGGCTTCTGCATCAGCTCCTGCTTTCTGACCTGCTTGAGTTCCAGTCCTGCATCCTTTGATCAACAGCAGTATGGAAATGTAAGCTGAATAAACCCTTTCCTCCCCAACTTGCTTCTTGGTCATGATGTTTGTGCAGAAATAGGAACCCTGACTAAGACAGTAAGAGAAGGGGGAGAAGAAGAAGGAGGAGGAGGAGAAACTTCTCATCAGTTGTTGTTGAAAATAATGTGGTCATATTGGCTGTATCAAACAGGGTTCCCATGTCTTCCATAGTTATTCAACATTGTTTGAAATGGCTTAGAAATATGACTTAGTGTGTTTGGGGAAACAGTTCAATTGATAAAGTTCTTACCTAGCATGCATGAGGTCCTAGGTTCAATCCTCAGCACCACATAAGACCAGGAGTGGTGGTGTATTTATGTAATTTCAGCATTCAGGAGGTAGAAGCAGGAGAATTCATAGTTCACGGTTATGAATCTTGGCTACACAGCAAGAATGAGATCAGCCTGGACTGCATGACTTTTTCTCAATGAAAAAAAAAAACTGGATAGAAAATTCTGGGTGCATGGTTTGACTATCATGATTGACCACCAGGTTTAAAAGACAAAGAGATGGTAGAAGGGTGGGTCATCTCACTGAAGGACCTTTTTAAGAGCTCTGATCACTTGTACATAGGGACAAAAACAAAAGGAAATGTTGACAGAAACAGAGTAACTTGGGAGAAGAAAATCATGCAAGCTTCATGCTTCACGCTCCAGTCACTTTCTATGAAATCCAGTACAATAAAGACTGCAGGTGAGCTGCAAATAGCCATGCTTTGTGGTTTTCAGAAAGAATGATGCCCCTCTTAAAAGTTCTACTCTCCATAAATTTCAGAACCAATCATTAGCAAAGAAAAGTCTCCTATATGAGACAAACAAACAAACAAACAACAACAACAAAAACCTGGCAATGTCTTTTAATTTATTTCTTATCTCCCCATCTCTTCCCATGCATATGCTATGTAAAGTTTTTCCTTATGAAAAATTGGGTCATTGTTCTGGTGTTGTTTTGGTCAGAATTTGAATTTTTATTACTGTAATTTTGTAGATGTTTCCTATGAAAAATGGGGACATTCTTATGTGTGATTTTGTGCCCTGACTTTCCCATGGATAAGCATTTTCCCTGTATTGTTAAAGTCTTCTGAAACAAAAGTCTATATTTTTAATTTTTTGCTTATTAAAGCTTTAATGTTAATTTTGGGTTGTTTTTGAGACAGAGTCTAGCTGTGTAGCCTAGGGTGGTCTCCCGCTTGTGGTATTCTTCAACCTCAGAATCCCAAATGTTCATATTACTGGCATGAACCATCATACCAGGCTATCTAAATGAGATTAACACATATGAACTTTATGTATAAAACACATATGAACTTCATGTATAAATGGAGTTCAGTACAATATTTTATATATGCATATACTGATCAAATGGCCCCCTGTTTTCCCACCCCTGCACTCAGCTTAATCCCCAGAACTCATTAGTCTACTGAAATTTAACATGACATAATTGTGTTCTATAACTACTACAGTTGATTTAACAATCTTTTGTTTCTTATTCTTTAAATGAGTTTCTTTCAAAGTGAATTCTTTCAAAATTTGAAGCCCAAAATGCACAGATCTCCAGAATACAATTTAATGAGTTTTGATAAAGGTGAACACACATTAATGGAGGTCACTGTTCCCCTTATCCCTCAATGTGCGCTCATGCCTCCTTCCATTCAGGCCTCCATTTCCCTTGCTAATCCTGTTAGTTCTTATTATACAGATTTGTTTGGTCTATGTTTGAACTTCATGTGTCATTGTGTAGAATATACATTTTTGTGTCTGGCTTTTTTATACAACATTTTTAAAAAAATTATTTATTTTACATCCTGATCGCAGATCCCTCCCTCTTCTCTTTCCAACCCCACCCATGCACTTCTCCCCTCCCCTCTTCTTTTCTCTACAGAGAAGGGAGCTCCTCTCCATAGGTACCAAAATATCAAGTCGCAGCAGGGATAAGTGCATCCTCTTCCACTGAAGCCAGACAAGGCAGCCCAGCTAGGGGAAATTATTTTGAGAGTTAGCTGTAATGTGTCTATCAGAAGTCCATGCCTTTTCATAACTAGTCAGAATCTTTTGTATAGACACACAGCAATATGTCTCTTTGCTCTAGTCACCAGCCGATAAGCATGTCAGGTCCTTCCAATCTGAGTCTATTAGGAGGACACTAAACATTTTTCTCTTCAAATCAATCTTAAGGGAATGAATGTTTAATAGTAGTAAAAATGATAGGTGGCATAGTAATGATCTCTCTCCCCCTCTCTCTCTCCCTCTCTCCTTCTGATTCTGTGGTAGGAAAACCCTAACCCAATTTTTCTCTTTCTCTTCCTCCTCTGCTTCCCCGCCTTTTTGTTGTTGTTGTTGTTGTTGTTGTTGTTATTGTCCTCTTCCCCCCTCTTTCTCCTCTTCTTTTTAAGAGTCTCAATATGTAGCACTGTTTGACTTCAAACTTCTGTTCCTCCTCTCTCAGCCCCCCGATTTCTGATATTATAGGTATTCAATATCATATCTAGATTTCCTTTATTTCTATATGTTTATGGGTGGTTTGCTTTCATGTAATGTCTGTGCACCAAGTGCATGCTTGGTGCCTACAGAGGCTAGAAAAAGGCATCACGTCTCCTGACAATTGATGTGATGGTTGTGAGCCACCACATGTATGATGAGAATCTGGAAGAGCAGCCAGTGCTTTTGATTGTTGAGACCTCTCTCCAGCCCACTATTTTTGCTTTCAAGGGAAGATGCAGAAGAGGAGTATATGACTTAGTGGTGGTACACTTACTTTTAAGGTCCTGAGCAGGATCCTCAGCAGTGGTGAGATGGGAAGAATGCAGTTGATAGACCCCAGGGAAGGTCTGGAGACAATGCAAAATGAGAACAAAGGGTCTTTTGAAGAAGATAACCCAAGGGGAAAATTAGTTTTCAAATAGGTACAAAAAAAGAATTAAAATTGGGCAAGGACAAAAGGAGACACTAAAAAAGCAAGCAAGCATAGAGGAGCAAGGAAAGGTTTATATTAGGGCAGTTTGTAAGGGAAGCTAGGAGACCTTCTCATTTAAAAACTAAGTGTTGTTTCTGTTTCACACTCCCTTCATTGAGGTTTAGGCTGAATCTAGGACACAGACTAGTAGGAGACTGGCTACAACATAATCATATCAAACAAGAACATGAGAGTGTGCATCAAAAGATCAAAAGGCAGAGTGGTGTTCTCTCTCTCTCTCTCTCTCTCTCTCTCTCTCTCTCTCTCTTCTTCTTCTTCTTCTTCTTCTTCCTCTCCCTCTCCCTTCCTCCTTCCCTCTCCCTCTCTTTCTCTCCCTCCCTGTCTCTCTTTCTTATGTGTCTCTGTGTGTTTGTGTGTGTGTTTCTGTTTGTCTGTCTCTGTGTGTATCTGTCTGTCTATTTACAGTTACAACATCTTCCCAATGTCAGGACTGCAGACTTATGATGCAGTTGATATGGGCTATGTCCCAGAAAAAATAATTGACTCCACATTAACATTTTCTGCTTTGGGTAGAAATTTTTCAGAGGGTTTTACATGTCTTTGAACAGAGTCAGAAGGAAGCCAGGAAAGGCAAGACAGTCCCAGATATGTTGGAGAATTACTGATCCATTCTGGAGCCTTAAGAGTGAACGACTTCCAGAGCCCTGATGTTTTTGTCTTAAAGAAAAATTTCAGGAAGCCAGATAGAGTGATATATGCCTACAATCCCAGTACTTGGGAGGCTGAGACAGAACAATTGCCATGAGTTTGAAGCCAGGCCAAGACTTTGTCTCAAAAACTAGAGCAAATGGAGCTTGGGAGAGTTATGAGCACTTACTGTTCTTGTAGGGGTACAGAGGACCTAGGCTCAGTTTCTAGCATCCACATGGCAACACACAGTTGCCCGCAGCTGTGCTTTCAGGAGATCTGACTCCCTCTTCTGGCTTTTGTGGACTCCTGCATGCTTGTGGTGTACATAAACTCACATGGAAATACCTGAAGAAAATTAAACTAAAACAAAGAAACACACACACACACACACACACACACACACACACACACACAACCCCCCCCCACACTGAGGGTGGAAATTGTGCTGATCTCAAACCTGAAAAGTCTTTTTTTTTCTTTTAGTGATGTTACTGCCAATTAAACATAGAACATTTCTTTTCTATTAAAATCAGACAAGAGACACAAACATAACTCAAAGAAGTTGTAGGAAGGAAGGACATGGAATTCTGTAAGGCACATGGATGGACATTATTGATGAAGTTCTAGGGGTTTTATGGCATTCTTACCCCACTGTGGGCCTCAAGTGAACTGGATGGTTAAGACTGTGAAAGGAGAAAAGAAAAGGAGACACAAATGCAAATACTTAATGATGGGAGGATGTTTATTTGCTCCATGATTCCCAGGGGGAGAGACTGGGACTGTAGCTTAAGGGGAAAGCATGTACGTATCATTTGCAAAGCCTTAATTGGGTTCAATCTCCATCACAACACAAAGACTACACACTCCCAGAGAACATAACCTTGAGAAAGACAGTGCAGTTTACAAAAATTCTGATTGTAAGAGAGGAACAAAGTCCTGATGTGAGAACTATAATAAAATATATCTTGATGTGCTTAGAGGAATAAAAGGGCTATGCCTATTTGGAGCATCATTATTATTCATTCCTTAAGGGAAACAGTGCAGCTTCACCATTAAAACACACCTGAACAGAAATAGAGGTAACTAATCCCACAGTAGCTGTGGATCTCAAAATACAAACCCAAATTCCACAGGGGACAGGGTGAGATTACACTATATGTTTGGGCCCCACAGGGACATGATGTATTCTGCCTGCTCATTCCAGTTCCCAAAAGTTCATCTCTTTAGTTTATCGTCAGAAAAACCTCAAATGGTACATATGAAGGCACAGAATCTGTTTGGTTTCAGGGGACGTAATAGGATACACATTAACCCTTCCAGAGGCTTGCTGAAGTCAGAATGCATATCTTATATCTCAGCACTGAGGAGACTGAAGCAAAAGAGCTGCTGCAAGGTTAAGGATGCTAATCTATCCTGTGTAGTAAGTTCAAAGCCAGCCAAAAATACATAACCAAACCCTATTTTAAAAAAAGAATTAAAAGGAAGGAGGGAGCAGAAACAGAAAGACAGACAGTCAGCAAAAAAGGAGGGAGAGAGAGAATGAGACTGAGAGAATGAGAGAGTCAGACCGTTCAAATTTCCATCTATTCAGTGCCTTGCAGGAATCACATTGGAGTAGGGAGTCTTTCAAATTCGGGTATTCTGGAATAAATTGGGGCCATGTGTATGGGTATGAAAAGAGTTCTCTTTGAGAAATCACTTTCCTCCTCCTCCTCCTCCTCCTCCTCCTCCTCCTCCTCC
>NC_034613.1:9983293-9991304 GCF_900095145.1 Mus pahari | reverse complement strand
CCTCCTCCTCTTCCTCCCCTCCCCTCCTCCTCTCCTTTCTTCTCCTCTTCCTCCTTCTTTTTATTCTTTTATGCTTTGAAACAAGGTCTGGATAATATCCCAGACTAACCTCAAACTCACTGGCCTCCTGTCCTGGCCTTCCCAGGGTAACAATTATAGGTGTGCACACCACACCTGGCTGAGGGAAGTCATTTTCATAAAGAAAATAATAGTTTCCCTTTTTGCTCCACAGCCAGAGAAGGTACCTGGACTTTGCAATGATCTCATTCCCCTTTTAGTTCTGTTCTGGGCCCTTCATTTCTGTTGTGTTGTTTAACACTTACAACCCTGTGAAATAGAGTGTGATGACTATTCTTGGTTGTCAACTTAACTACATCTGGAATTAACTAACACCCCAAAATAGAGAGCACATCTATCAGGAACTTAGGCTTAATTTGAAGTGGAAAGATATACTTCTGATCTGGGTCTTTGAGGTATGAAGTCACACCTTCAATCTAGATCATTAATACAGATCTAATCTGGGATATACCTTCTGTTGGAAGCCTATATAAGGACATGGAAAAAGGAAGCTTTTGCTTCTCTCCTCCCTATATACATCTGTATGTATGTATGTGTATACACAAAAAACATATGTAGAGAACACTAGAGAACTAGAGAACTCTAGTAATAGGGCTTTACAAAGGAGTAAGGTGAGACTTGGAGTGTGTATGGAATTTGATCAGTGTCACACAACTAGAACAGGGATAGTTTATATGTGTCTATAAAGCCTGAAGTAGGGAGCACTGGTCACTCTGTGCCATAGTTTGCTTGTTATTGCTGTGATAAAACATCCTGGTCAAAAAGCAACTTTAGGGAGGAAAGGGTTTAATTAGCATATACAAAGACTACTGCTCGTTTCTCATGGCTTGCTCAGACTACTTTTCCTATACAACTCAGGATCACCTTCCCTGGGTTGGCAACACCCACAGTAATCTGAGCCCTCTCCAATCAACCATAAACCAAGGAAATGCCTCCATAGGCCTATCCACAAACCAATCTAGTGGGGAAATTTTCTCCATTGAAGTTCCTTCTTCTTGGGTGACTCAAATTTGTGTCAAGTTGACAAAAACTAACCAGCACAATCAATTCCTTGTCAACTTGACACGCAAGCACATCACTATTGAATTATAACCTTTCTTGTTTATCCCCAAGATCTCATGTTAATATCACAATATAAAAATAGGCTAGCTTTTAAAGTTTCGTGGTCATTTAAAAATTCAAGCACTTTAAAAGCCCAGAGTATCATTAAAATTTCTAATGTCTTTTAACTGTAGGTTCCTGTAAGAAAAAAAGTTAAATACTTTCTTACTCCAAGACAGAGGAACCAAGGCACAGTCATAATCAAATCAAAGCAAAACCAAATGTCAACAGTGTAAATAACTCAGTGTCCAGCATCTTGAACTCATGATCTTCTAGGTTCCAACGGGCTTATGTAGCCCCACCTTTCTGGCTTTGCCATCTGCAGCAAACAAAGCTTGCTATATCAACTCAGACTGGATCCTGTCTACATTTGCTAGTTTCCTTGTTGGTCATTCCACAGTACTAGTGTCTCTTATATACTATGGTCTTCACTGTAACTTCATTAGAGGCATCGCTTAGTTTCTCTTAAAGGACTCTTGATCTACCACATGTTTCCCAGCCTCAACTTCTCTCTATGAGCCCTTGAATTCTTCAGTTTTCATGCCACCAAAACCAGTACCATGTGTGAAACTCTTAAACATTTCCAAGTGGGCAATCAGAGCCCTGTCTTGGAGGAAGCTTTAGAAATTGTATTAGCCCACTGGAAGGGCAAGGGGGCTGGCTGATACATTCACACTGCATCTTCTCTTATCTCTCATTGGTTGAAATTGGCTGGTTGAGGTAGAGGGAGTAATGGAAGTGACACTGATTTTTTTTTGCCTGATAAAACTGGCTCTCGGGGTGAAAGACTGTCCTTAACTTGGACAGTTTGTTTTGTTTGAAGATGCTGGAAGTGGACACTGGCTGAAGAGGGTAGAGTGAGGGCAAGTGATATATAGAATCTTGGTGGCTCTGGGTCTGGCTGGCTAACATGATATTTAGCACAGAGCCTTAATGCTTAACACTGATTCCTGTATCACCAACCCCATGTGAGATGTGAACCAAGAGGGACTCAGAGTAGAGAGATCAATGTAAATGTTGTTAAACTTGCTTTAAATAAGAGTCTTTGTGGGGCTCACAGTTAGTTACCCATAAAGCCTGTGATGGGCTCATAATCCAAAAAAAAAAAAAAAAAAGTAGGGTTTTTTTTTTTTTTTTTTTTTTTTTTTTTTTTTTTTTTTACAGGGTTTCTCTGTGTAGTCCTGGCTGTCCTAGAACTCACTCTGTTCTTCAGCTGGACACAAGAGTTGTGACTGTGTGCTCCACACTGAGCCAAGGGAAAGACTACCTGGTTGTTGTTTTTTGTTTTTTTTTTTTNGGTTTTTCGAGACAGGGTTTCTCTGGGTAGTCCTGGCTGTCCTGGAACTCACTCTGTAGACCAGGCTGGCCTCGAACTCAGAAATCCGCCTGCTTCTGCCTCCCAAGTGCTGGGATTAAAGGCATGCGCCACCACGCCCGGCATAATGTAGTTTAGAACTATTGAATCCAGTACTGCTTGCTCACATTAGAGTAGTGTTTTACCACTGAGACCTATCCACAGACATTGTTTGGATCCTAAATGTCCTCCAAATGCCCACCTGATAGAGGATTGGGGCTCAGATCATTGTGTTTGGGGGTACATTGGTAGATCTTTTAGAGGTAGGGTCCAGTGGAAAGTTTGCAACTTCCTTGGGGTACCCCCTTGAAGGAGACAGGAGAATCCCAGCCTGCTTTCTTGCTCTGAGGTAAGTGTCTTGGCTCGGCTACATGCTGTCATCATGATACTTTTCTACCACAACCACAGACAGAAATCTCCAAATTTCTAAGCCATTTCTAATTCTAAGGTGATTTTTTTCCTCAGTAATTTTTTTTATAAGTGACAAAAAACTGGATAACACAGATGAACAAAAGCAAAGGACAGGGTTATAATAGAAAGTATACAGATTCTTCCAGATGCTGTATTCCAGCCATTTCCTCTGTGTGTTGCATAACACACTACAAGGCTCCCAGGTCTCTTAGCAATTAGCATGTATCATTAAAATCTTATCTACAATTACACTCTCCAATCTAAATTATAGTTGCGATTGTTTGTTTTCCTGTTCTTTGCATCCCTGAGTGCATGAGTACTTCAGAGACTTGGAAAATAGACAAGCCCCACAGGGGATGTGCTATCCTAAATCACACCGAATATTTACCGAGTATAAAATTTTAAAATGAATCTTTGAAGGTGATATTCTTTCACATTGAAATACAAATTCACAGGTTGTTAAGTTGTTATTGTTAGTTTGGCCATTGTGTCTATTTTAATAACACACAATTCTTTGGCTATGGAAAGAAGCAAAGAATTAATGGAACCCAATGATGAGGTGAATGAGTCTGTTGGAAGCCATTAAAACCACCTGTGAGCCATAGATATAAGGACATTTTCAAACAAAACAAATTGTTTCTGTGTTTCTTAGATTATTTGGAAGCAAATTGAGGGTTCTAGTAGTATAATTCACAGATCCAAATGTACTGGGTTTTTTTTTGGGGGGGGGGTCTGGGGATATAGTGTAGTTATAAAGCCCTTGTCACAGCATGTGCAAAGCACTTGCATCCTTGGATTTTATCACCAGCACTGAAAAATGGGAGAGGCATATTCATATTTAGTGAGTCCAACCCTTTCTGGGATTGAGCTATTCATCTGTAAAATAGCATCAGGATGATTTTTGAAATTCTCTTGGACATTTAGGAAAAATCAGTGAGTCATCTTCCCGGGGAACCTTATGGGTTGAAAATGACAGGAAAGCTATGTAAGTAGAAAGTAATTGAGGCCCTAAGGGCTCTCTGATTCATGAGAAATAATATTTCTTTTCATACTGTTTTTATGTTGTGTGAACAATTGTATACAATAGGGATCATATTTGGTGTGTTGTTCCATCATATTATATTTACTGAAAAATAGAGAATAGATATTTCAATGTCAAGTGTGAGAAGTTGAGTTTTTTTTTTACACTCCATATTTTATTCTCCCCATCCACCCTCTGACTGTTCCACATCCTATACCTCCTCCCCGCCCCTACTCTACCTGACCTCGAAACTCCCTGGGGCCTCCAGTCTCTTGAGGTACATCATCTCTGAATGAACACAGACCTGAAAGTCCTTTACTGTATGTGTGTTGGGGACCTCATATCAGCTGGTGTATGCTGTCTGTTTGGTGGTCCAGTGTTTGAAAGATCTCAGGGGTCCAGGTTAATTGGGACTGTTGGTCCTTCTACAGGATCACCCTTCTCCTCAGCTTCTTTCAGTCTTCCCTAATTCAACAACAGGGGTCAGCTGCTTCTGTCCATTGGTTGGGTGCAAATATCTCCATCTGACTCTTTCAGCTGCTTGTTGGGTCTTTTGGAGGGCAGTCCTGCAAGGTCCCTTTTTGTGAGTGCTCCATAGCCTCAGTAATGCTGTCAGACCTTGGGACCTCCCCTTGAGCTGGATCCCACTTTGGGCCTGTTGCTGGACCTTCTTTTTCTTAGGTGTCTCTCCATTTAAGGGCTTTGTAGTATATCAGTTGTGTGTATTTTAGTTTTTTACTATCTCTCCTTTCCATAGATATTGAAGTCATCTTCCTCCTCTACCACTTTCTTCCCCCTGCCCCTTTCCACAAGGTCTGAAGCTCAGGATGTCCTTGAACTCTTGATCTTTCTGCTTCAGCCTACCAAGTGCCAGGTTTACATATGCATGCAACATGCTTGGCATTTTATGTTTTATTTTCCCCAGTGGTAAATAATATCCACCACAATTGGGGCCTACGTTCCAAGCAGTAATCTTATAGCTAATTTAATTCTCTTAGCAATTAAATAGTATCATTATACATTTCGTGAATTAAATAGTATCATTATACATTTTGCTGTACAACTTTCATGTTGCTGGGAATTAAACCCAGGGCCTTGACCAGGCAGTGGTGGCACATGCCTTTAATCCCAGCACTTGGGAGGCAGAGGCAGGCAGATTCCTGAGTTCGAGGCCAGCTTAGTCTACAGAGTGAGTTCCAGGACAGCCAGGGCTACACAGAGAAACCCTGTCTCAAAAAAACAAACAAAAAAAACAAAACAAAAAACCAAAAACAAAGCAACAACAAAACAAACAAATAAAAAAACCCAGGGCCTTGCACATGCTATGCAAAATCTCTACTAGAGAGCTGTACCCCCAAATGGTCAAATTATGGACAGGGAGTTGAGATGGAAAGAGGTAGGTATCTTGACCAAAATTAGTAAGCAGCTCTACCATGTATATTGATTTCAGACTCAGTGCCCTTCCCTACCCATTTCTCCTTTGTCCTGCTCCTGGGATTTGACAGAAAGCCAATTTTCATTCTTCCCAGTTTTCTTTGCTACTCAATCAGTGGGACATGTGACAAGTAGAGGCATCTACTGAATGCTGTATGTTTCTGGTATGTAGTCTTGAATACAGAAGAGATGATTGTAGATGATGCACATCATCAGGCCAGGCCTGTCAGGGTAAGCTGGCAAAATAGTGGCAGTTGTTGTTTGTTTGTTCCGAGGCTTCATGGAGTATAAGAAAACCAATTCCTGTTTCTTAAAGCCACTACAAGTGTGCAGTGTGCTTCTTTGTAACTTAGAGCTGAAAGCAGTCCAATATGGTTTTTCGTTTGTTTGTTTGTTTGTTTGTTTTCCGAGATAGGGTTTCTCTGTATAGCCCTGACTGCCCTCAAACTCAGAAATCCGGGTGCCTGCCTCTGCCTTTCACGTCCTGGGATTAAAGGTGTGCGCCACCACTGCCTGGTTCAGTCCTATCTGTTGCATCTTCCCCCTTTCCTCTTTCTTTCTTCTTTTTCTAGTGCTGAGGATAGAGTCCCAGGACTTTGTGCATTTTAGGTAAGTTCTCTGCTATTGATCTACACCCTCGTGTTCAGGATGAACTTTGCAGCTCTTGGTGAAATACAGTTCCTGAGTTGGATGTGTGAGCATCATCTTCCTCAAACTTGTGGTAATTATATAATGTATGGTTACATTATCTGAATTTCTGGAACAGGCGAAGGTACTTACAGAAGAAGAAGAAAATAGAGTGGTCCTTTCTCCTGAGAATGGGGCTAGACCTAACTAGGGAATAGTATCAAGAGACTTTCTGAGGCTGAGAATGTAGTTCTGTGGTAGGGCAATTTACCAGTGTGCACCAGGTTTTGGGATAAATCCCAAACACTATGAAACCAAAACCAAAATTTTTTCAGTGTCTTGATAGGGACTGGGGTTACAAAATGGTAGATATTGCAAACAGGCAGTGCTTTGCTGTAAGTTACTTTATATTATGTAAAGCAGTAGCTCTCAAGCTGTGGCTTGCCCTTGGGGAATCCATTTTATGAGCATATCTGGTTCTGCTTCGAGTGTAAATGCAGAAGCAAAACAATTCAAACTTCATTGTGCACACACAAACAACATTACTTGCCCAGCAGCATCCATAAGGCACAGACTGGTACCTTGTTCCTATAAGTAAGTAGTACCACCTGGGGCTGGAGAGACTTCTCAGTGCTTAAGCACATTGACTGCTCTTCTAAAGAACTTTGGTCCAATTTTCAGTACCCACACAGCAGCTAACAACTGTCTGTAGCTCCAGTTCCAGGGAATCTGATATTCTTTTCTGTCCTGTAGACACCAGCCACACAGGTTGTATATAGGCACACATGCAGTCACTCATACATTCACATTAAATAAATAGTTTATTTTAAGAACAATGAAAAAGAACAGAAGGTACTACCAGAATAGATAAACTTATCAGAATAGACCAGGAACATATGGGTATATAAAAGCCACATCAGAATACCAGGCTGCCAAAGTTCTGAAACACATTAGACTAGCCAAGAGTGCAAGACCCCATTAAGAAGGGGGTATCTAACACTGCAGTGGTGACAGCTCCCACCACCATGTCATCTGACCAGCAGCCAATGTGTACATCAAAGGTCCAAACTGTACCTCTTCTCTCTGGCGCTCAACTCTGCCCTAAGACCCAGCTCAACCCAGTGACTTTGCAGCCTCTGCAACTCAACCTCATTGCTCTGTGCCTCTAACATTTCTCCAACTTAATTCATTAATATCTGAACACTGAAGGGATTTTCTTCATTCCTATGAGCTCTGTCTCTCCCTCTGTTGAGGTACACTTGAACTCCTTGAACCCTGCTTCAGCCATAACCGTTTTGTAACCAAAATATAGCTGGCTAACTAGACATATAGATAGAAAATTGGAAAATATGATTACTGTGTTATATATAATGTGATCTAAGAATTAATATTAGTAATCAAGGCAAGGATAAAAGAACTTGTATTTTTTAATAGCCAGCTACCAAGGGAAAGTGAAAGTACTTGAAAAATTGCTGCCATCAAAACCTATGATACTTTGAATTTATTGTTATTCAGTGAATTTCAGCATTGGAGAATGGTATAAATACATCTACCTATGTTTCAAATAAAGTGCTCTCATAATAGTAGGCATTTATTAAAATTCAGTGAGTGGATATCAAAATTCTGTGCATTTTATTATATATCAGTTTTATATCAGAATAATAAAACTCTGGAAATAATTATGGGACTCCATTAAATGACATGTAGACTTAAATACTCAGGAGGGAAGTTTCCAGTTTACTTTCAGGTGCTTCACAACCTAAGATTGAAGTTCACATTCATTAACATGGCTACTAAACTTTTAAACAGTGGAAACATGGCAACTGGTATTGGCGAGGATGTAGAATTGCAGCCCTTATGCACTATTTATTGGTGGGAGTGGAAGATGATGAAATTGCTATGAAAAACAGTATGATGGCTTCTCAAAAAAAAAGAAATAAATAAAAAGAAAAAAGAAAAGAAAAGAAAAGAAAAGAAAAGAAAAG
>NC_034613.1:9967068-9983223 GCF_900095145.1 Mus pahari | reverse complement strand
AAAGGAAAGGAAAGGAAAGGAAAGGAAAGGAAAGGAAAGGAAAGGAAAGGAAAGGAAAGGAAAGGAAAGGAAAGGAAAGGAAAGACCTGGATCAGGTATAATGGTATACACCTTTAATCACAGCTCTTGAAAGGCAGAGGCAGGCAGATCTCTGTGTGCTGGAGGTCAGCTAGTCTACAGCATGATAGTTAAATAGTAAGGGTATGTCTTAGAACAAAACCAAATTGAAAATCAAATTATCTTGTAATATACTGGTCTCATTACTACACATACACCAATTAGCTGGTGGAGTTTGTCTCCTACTTAGACCTGAAGTGATACAATTACCCTGCTTTAAATTGCTATAAAAACTTGCAAGGACATTTATTACAAGTAGTATACCTAGTTAACTTGTATTCCTTCCACCAGAATGGAGGCTGCCTTCGGGCAAGGGTTTTCCATTTTGCTTACTGCTGTATCATGGATGCTAAGATTAGTGTCTGATACATCGCTGAAACTGAATACTCGTCCAACAAATCTATAATGTATAGGAACAGTAAGGCCTTATGTAAGACCTACCATTACAATAGAAGAGTTGAATTCATCTTTTCCCTTCCTGCCACACTGAGACTGGAGACTACAGGTTGAGGAAGTAAATCTTTCTACTTGCTTATAAAAACTTCAATTTAGGTTCTTATGGGATTCAGAAACCAGTCACCAAGACAGCTTAGATATATTAGTGCCTAATTCTTCCCCGCCCCCCCCCCTCTTTTGGTTGTTTGCTAGTGCAGGGGCTTGAGCCCAGGGCCTTTTGTGTGGAAGGAACGAAACACTCTACTTCTGAGTTGTACTCCCAGCCCTGTGCTAGCTAGTTATTTATTTATTTATTTAGCCTGGAAATATTTTACAAGTTGAGTAGAGTAGGGGCAGGGGGAGGAGTTGCTTCTTAAAGATAGGAGCTGTAAACATTAAGAGAATGTTTTACTCTCAAATATTGTAGCTACACTCTCTCCCCCCCCAGTGGGAATTGATTAGCTCTATCTAAATAATCTTCTATTTAGGAGACCCAAAGCAATGGTTCTCAGAAGAAGGCATAGAATAGCCTTACCCTGTCTCTTTCACATGGGGGTCAGCAAATCAGAATGTCCCATGGGGCAGAGTAGATGCCAAGGATTTTAACAAGTTTCTAAAGTAAAACAGGAAACTCTTGTAGTGAAAATGTTGGTTTCTTTCAAAACACAGTTTTGTTATATGAATATAGTTTTGTTTTAATCCTAGGTGTGGGATATGAGGCTGCTTCAGACTGTCCACAGCCTCTACTATTATTGTCCTGTGCTCTAGTAGGGACCAGACTTTTGCCAGCTGCAGATGGTTTATGTTTGGAATTCTGGGGACTCTTAACAGCCCCAAGAGAGCCTGTGTTAGCTGTTGCTCCCCATGCTGCTGTTTATCCCTGCTGCTGCTGGATTGCTGATTTTGGTATTGCTGGATTGCTGGTTGGAGATATCCTGACAACACATGTTGGACTTGCCCAAAGGAACCCGATGTCTCTACTGAGCAGGGAGTAGTCTAAATAAGTCTATGCCCCCTTTCCCCTCTAACCTTCTTTCTCTCCTACCTAGTGCTGTGGGGTTGGAAGGGATTGGGGTGGAATAAGGGTGGGAAGGGTGGTAGATAATAGAACCAATAAAATAGCCCAAAAAGTACTCCAATAAACTCTTAATTGCTGGGCAAAGGAAATAGCCTATGTTAATTATAAAAGTTTAAAATGTGCATTCCTAGCTAGCTGTGGTAGCACATGCCTGTAATTGCAGCACTGGTGAGTGGAATCAGGAATTTTAGGAATACGATACCTTGAGAGATGGGCAAGGGGGTATCTTAGTTAGGGTTAATTGCTGTTAACAGATACCATGATCACAGCAACACTTAAAATGGAGAACATTTAATTGGGACTGGATTACAGCTTTGGAGGTTTAGTCCATTATCATCATGGTGGCAGACATGGTGCTAGAGAAGGAGCTGACAGTTCTACATCTGGATCCACGGACAGTAGAAGAGTGTCACTGGGCTTGGCTTGAGCAACTAAAACCTCAAAGCCCACCCCCAGCAACACATTTCCTTCAACAAGCCACAAATTTAATAGAGCTAGGGGGGTGATTTTCATTCAAATCCCCACAGGGGGCAAAAGGTCATATATAATATGACAATGAAAAAGAAACTACTGGGAGTGGGAAGGCACAAAGGAAGAAGGGGAATGGCAAAGGAGGAAGTTAATGATATAATAAAGATAAAAATAATAAAAATATTGTTTGTACACAGGAAAACCAAGAAGGATGACCATTGTGTGGATACTTCATTCCTCCTTAGAATAAGGAACAAAATACCCATGAAAGGATATAGGTACAGAGACAAAATTTAGAGCTAAGATGAAAGGATGGACTATCCAGAGACTACCACATCCGGGAATCCATCCCATCATCAGCCACCAAACCTAGATACTAATGCTCATGTCAGCAAGATTCTGCTGAAGGGACCCTGATANAGNGGCCTCTTGTGCGGCTATGCCAGTGCCTGACAAACACAGAAGTGGATGCTCACATTCAGCTATTGGATGGAACACAGGGCCCCCAATGGAAGAGCTAGAGAAAGTACCCAAGGACCTGAAGGGGGTTGCAGCCCTATAGGTGGAACAACAATATGAACTAACCAGTACCCCCTGAGCTTGTGTCTCTAGCTGCATATGTAGCAGAAGATGGCCTAATCAGCCATCATTGGGAAGAGAGGCCCCTTGGTCTTCTAAACTTTATATGACCCAGCACAGGGGAAGGCCAGGGCTAAGAAGTGGGAGTGGGTGGGTAGGGGAGCAGGGGTGGGGGTGGGGTATAGGGAACTTTCGGATTAGCACTTGAAATGTAAATAAAGAGAATAATAATAAAAAATGGAAAAAAAGAAAAAAATGTTGTTTGTAAAATGTCATAATGAACTCCTTTGTAAGCTTTCATTATATATAAATAAATGGCAAATTTTAAAAATAATTAAAAATAAACAACAGTATATAAAATCTCTCTTTGGTTCTTTGTCAATTTGTAATTATTTTATTTTTTATTCATGTGCAGAGTTATGCACATGTGTGTGCACATGTATGTATGAAAGCTGGAGGTCAGCATCAGTTCTCCTCCATTGTTTTCTCTCTGCTTCATGCTTGGACAACAAGCACTTATGCTCACAGAGCCAAATCCCCAGCCACTTTCAGTGGCTTTCCTAAATGATACTTTTGTGTTCTCAATGGGATATTGCTTAGATTTACAATCAATAAGGAGAATGTCATTGGCTATGAAGCCAAAGCCTTTAAGTGCATTTTTTTTGCACAGTAAATAGATGCTATCATGCACTTTTTAAAATTTTTTATTATATATTTTCTTTATTTACATTTTATTTATTTTTTATTAGATATTTTCTTTATTTACATTTCAAATGCTATCTCAAAAGTTCCCTATACCCTACCCCGCCCTGCTCCCCTACCCATCCACTCCCACTTCTTGTCCCTGGTGTTCCCCTGTACTGGGGCATATAAAGTTTGCATTTAAAATGTTATCCCCTTTCTTGGTTTCTCCTCTGAAAATGAAAACCCCCTATATCCTCTCCCCTCCCCCTGCTCACCAACCCACCCATTCCTGTTTCCTGGCCCTGGCATTCTCCTATACTGGGGCATAGAACCTTCACAGGACCAAGGGCCTCTCTTCCCATTGATGACTGAATAGGCCATTCTCTGCTACATATGCAGCTAGAGCCATGAGTCCCACTATGTGTTTTCTTTGGTTGGTGGTTTAGTCCCAAAGAGCTCTGGAGATACTGGTTAGTTCATATTGTTGCTCTTCCTATGGCGATGCAAACCTCTTCAGCTCCTTGGGTACTTTCTCTAGTTCCTTCATTGGAAACCCTGTGCTCAGTCCAATGCATGGCTGTGAGCATCCACCTATGTATTTGTCAGGTACTGGCAGAGACTCTCAGGAGACAGCTATATCAGGCTCCTGTCAACAAGCTCTTCTTGGCCTCCACAATAGTGTCTGGCTTTGGTGGTTGTATACTGGATGAATCACAAGGTGGGGCAGTCTCTGGATGGTCATTCCTTCAGTCTCTGCTCTATAATTTGTCTCTGTAACTCCTTTCACCCTTCTAAGAAAAATCAAGTATTCACAATTTAGTCTTCCTTCTTCATAAGTTTCACGTGTTTTGTGAATTGTATCTTGGGTATTTTGAGCTTCTGGGCTAATATCCACTTATCAGTGAGTGCATATCATGTGTGCACTCTTTTGTGATTGGGGTACCTCACTCAGAATGATATCCTCCAGATCCATCTATTTCAAGTGAACATGTTTTTGTTTTTTTAATTAGATATTTTCATTATTTGCATTTCAAATGCTATCCTGAAAGTTCCCTGTACCTTACCCCTGCCCTGCTCCCCTACCCACCCACTGCCACTTCTTGGCCCTGGCGTTCCCCTGTACTGGGGCATATAAAGTTTGCAAGACCAAGGGGCCTCTCTTCCCAATGATGGCCAACTCATTTCTTTAGGTGCTTCTCATCCATTTGATATTCCTCAGTTGAGAATTCTTGGTTTTTCTCTGTACCTCATTTAAAAAATTTTTATTAGATATTTTCTTTATTTACATTTAAAATGTTATCCCCTTTCCTAGTTTTCCCTCTGAAAAACTCCTATTCCCTCCTCCCTTCCCCTGCTCCCCAACCCATCCACTCCCTTTCTGAGTCTGGCATTCCCCTATACTGGGGCATAGACCCTTCACAGGACCTAGGGCCTCTCCTCCCATTGATGACTGAATAGGCCATCCTCAGCTACATATACAAGTAGAGCCACATTGACTTTTTGTTGTATTTTTTTAAAATTTAACTATCAATCCAGGATACTAAAGACTAAAGTGTGCAATATTTACAATATTAGTAGTGTACAAATTAAAGTGCACAAAAGGTTAAATTTTACAAATACATTACATTATTTGCTCATTAAAGTGAGTTTTACAATCACTATGTAATTTAGTAGGAATATCTCAAGTGGAAATAACTCTTTCCAATAGGATTTTTCTTATTTTGAAAGTGATAGCTTTCTCACAAATGAAGGCCTTGACCCAATGGGAAAGCGTACAAACTTAGCAATATTGTTTATATCTGTATGGTAGAAGATTTTGAATAAAATCTAATCACCAGGTTTCAAAGGGCTCATTCAATAAAGAAATAAAACACAACTCCTTTTTCTAAGCTAAGTTTGAAAATGTTACCTAGGACAGACTGACATTTTAAGAAAACTTTATTGTAGCAAAAATAATTGGGCTCCAGGTCTACACCACTGTATTGAATTCTGACCTTCAGAATTTTTAATAACTTTTAAAAACAGCCAACTTAGTCATAACCATGTAATCTTTTTAAAAATTTCAACTTTAACCAGACTTTTCCCACATGTTTTAGCTTTTTATTTTAGTCCTTATCTTTCTTTCTCATTTTGAAAGAATACTTTAGAACACAATCTCATTTTTACCATACAAAATCTTTTTTTCATCTAAAACATATTTTTAGCAAAAATATATCCCACAGTGTCTTAGTCAGGGTTTCTATTCCTGCACAAACATCATGACCAAGAAGCAAATTGAGGAGGAAAGGGTTTATTTAGTTTACACTTCCACATTGCTGTTGCTCACTAAAGGAAGTCAGGACTGGAACTCAAGCAGGTTAGGAAGCAGGAGCTGATGCAGAGGCCACGGAGGGATGTTACTTACCGGCTTGCTTCCCCTGGCTTGCTCAGATTGCTTTCTTATAGAACCCAAGACTACCCAGGGATGGCACTACCCACAATGGGCCCTCCCCACCTTGATCATTAATTGAGAAAATGCCCCACAGCTGGATCTCATGGAGGCATTTCCTCAACTGAAGCTCCTTTCTCTATGATAACTCCAGTCTGTGTCATGTTGACACACCAAACCAGCCAGTACACATGGTATATGTTTTTTTAATTATTATTTTATGATCGACAGTTCAATTTTGTCTTATTTTTCTCCACAAGTGTTTAAAATCAATAGTTAATAAAATAGCTTTATATTTTAAGGAAAACCTGGAGAGTTGCATCTGAAAACATGGGCAAATCACATTAAGAATCCTGGAGTCGGCCGGGCGTGGTGGTGCACACCTTTGATCCCAGCACTCGGGAGGCAGAGGCAGGCCGATTTCTGAGTTCGAGGTCATCCTGGTCTACAAAGTGAGTTCCAGGACAGTCAGGGCTACACAGAGAAACCCTGTCTCAAAAAAAAAAAAAAAAAAGAAAAGAAAAGAAAAGAAAAGAAAAGAAAAGAAAAGAAAAGAAAAAGAAAAAGAATCCTGGAGTCTTTGTTTTCTCTTACCAATAAATTTAAATTAAAGAATTTGTTTAAGAGCTAAGTCTTTTTGTAACAGGCACTCAGAAATTGCCTTTGCTAAAAAGCATTGACTTCTCATTTGGACCCACTAGGCAACTAAAGACAGGTTAAAAGTTCTATCTTTCCCTTCATCCTGTGCCTGTCTCCTTAATTTGGATCAGATTCCTGTTTGTCTCTGCAGTTAGCATGGTAATCACTCAAGGAGTGCCTGCGTAAACTAATTTATCCCTTTAATGCTGAAAGCACAGAGATAAGTGTTATCTTATACCTTCAGTCACCTTGGTAGATTATTTCTCACAAGAGGATAATTGTCCATAAGGTTGAGGCTCCATCGTGGAGCATCAGCATTTGTATCTTGTGAATCAGTCTGTTTTTTCAAGCAATAAGGACTTCTTAGTCATCACATCCTGCCGGACCAGAGCTCAGACAAAGATCACACCTTGACCAGTACTGTTTAATTGTGTGTAATTCTTGGTTCTTCTAATTTTCTTTCAAATTCAAAGATAAAGTTACTACCCTGAAGATGGATTTGAAGTTACTGGGCACCTTCATTTGTCCTTCCCAATACAGGCACATTCATCAAACTTTCCTTCTTTGCTACTGATCACTCCTCTATCTCTCAGATGGGCATATTGGGTCAGGCAGACAAGTTTAGTTTGTTGAGGCTGCAAGAGTTGGGGATTTGATAATAAATTCTTGTTGCATTATGAACTAAAAGAAATGTGGATTATTGGACTAAATTTACATGTATATTTACATGAAAGCCACTTTGAATTTCCCACTGGGGAGGACTTTGTCATGTAAACATATCACATAATATATATCTAAAGTAGCAGACAAAAACATGTGCAGATAGATCAAGGTACTCTTTATGGTAAAATTTAGTCTAAAGCAAACTTATCACAGAACAAACACATTAAAAACTCCTGTTTATTTGGTTATACTCTAAAACTGTTGCTAGAAAATTTGGGGGAATCTTGCCAGAGTCACCACATGTTACCAGGGAAATTGCAGTTCTTCACAGGGGTTCATAGTCTCAATAATAGAGCAATTTAAAAATGGGCTCAAAAAGAAGTTTCTTATTACTATTTCTATTACTATGACAATGCACCATGATTCAAAAGCAAGCTGGGGGCTGGAGAGATGGCTCAGAGGTTAAGAGCACTGACTGTTCTTCCGAAGGTCCGGAGTTCAAATATCAGCAACCACATGGTGGTTCACAACCATCTGTAATGAGATCTGACACTCTCTTCTGATGTGTCTGAAGACAGCTACAGTGTACTTAGATACAATAATAAATAAATCTTTAAAGAAGGAGGAGGAGGAGGAGGAGGAGGAGGAGGAGGAGGAGGAAGAGGAGGAGAAGAGGAAGAGGAAGAGGAAGAAGAGGAAGAAGAAGAAGAAGAAGAAGAAGAAGAAGAAGAAGAAGAAGAAGAAGAAGAAGAAGAAGAAGAAGAAGAAGAAGAANGAAGAAGAAGAAGAAGAAGAAGAAGAAGAAGAAGAAGAAGAAGAAGAAGAAGAAGAAGAAGAAGAAGAAGAAGAAGAAGAAGAAAGCAAGCTGGGGCATCGAGCCTTCATACCCCAGTGTAGGGGAATGCCAGGACAGGGAAGTAGGAGTGGGTGGGTTAGTGAGCAAGGGGTGGGGGAAAGGATGGGGGGGGTTAGAGGTGAAACAAGGAAAGGGGATAACATTTGAAATGTAAATTAAGAAAATATCTAATAAAATATTTTTAAAATGCAAGATGGGGAGGAAAGGGTTTACTTGGCTTATACTTCCAGTTCTTAGTCTATCCTTCATGGAAATCAGGACAGGAACTCAGGCAGGGCTAGAACCTGGAGGTAAGAGCTGATGCAGAGTCAATGGAGGGGTGCTACTTATTGGCTTGCTTCCCATGGCTTGTTAAGCCTGCTTTCTTATACAACCCAGGACCACCAGCCCAGGGGATGGCATCACCCACCATGGACCTTCCCATATCAATCACCAATTAAGAAAATGTTTTTCAGCTGGATCTCATGGCGGCATTTCCTCAACTGATGACTCTAGCTTGTGGCAAGTTGACACAGAGCTATCCAGTACAAGAAGCCTGAGAATAATTCTGTTGGAATTTAAAAGAAAAAAAAATCCCAGGTCAGGCAAACAGCAAATCAAGTTGCAGACAGCTTCCTGTGATTTAAAAAGGAAGAAAGAAAGCCAAGCCTTTTGAATTGGGCCAGTGTGAGGTCAAAACACGGCAGGCAAACATCTACATAATAGTACTTGAAAGAAAGAAAAAAAAGGAAGGAAGGAAGGAAGGAAGGAAGGAAGGAAGGAAGGAAGGAAGGAAGGAAGGAAGGAAGAAAAAAGCCCAAGTGTTGGGGAAAGAATCTTTGAAAAGAGGTAGAAAAGTAGAAAAGGAAAGTATGCTTTTCTAAGAAATTCAGAAAAGTAGGCAGACTTCTGAAGTTGTGTGGTTGCAGTGCCATAAGCTACTGCACTAGGTGGCAGGAATTCTGGGAAAGAAAAGTATATCTCACTCAATACATAAGCATTCCTCCTTTTTTGGTATGGCTTAAGTTGAACCTGGCTTCCTGAGTGGTGGCTCCTTAAAGCTCAAATGGGTTAATTCTTTTATGTTTGGGGGGCCTCTCCACAGAGTACTAATCAAGGCTACTTTTCTTGTTGTTCTAAGTCTTAAGGAACTGCCTTTACATTTCCACCTTAAATAAGAATACAAAATTGCATCCACACTGGGCCACAACACATCAATCTAATTATTTATCTGGGTAAAAGCTTTGAAATGAATCATTTAGATAAAGGAAAGATTTCACACAAGCTCATGCAGCTCACCAGTGTTCAGGCTGTTTCCAGTAATAAGAATGATTTTCAATGCGCATGCACATATGCATCAGCTCTCTGTCTCTTTGTCTCTATCTCTGTTTCTGTGCCTGTCCCTGTCCCTCTCCCTTTCTCTTTCTCTTTTTTCTGAGTTTGAGGCTTGGGACTAGCTCTATATAAATGATGGTTTGTTGTGGAGGTGGAAAAGCCGTTTCCCAACATAAGTCCCTGGCTACATCTGGAAATTAACTTAACAAAACAGACTAACAAGAGAACATACTTATAAATGTCTTGTTTTAAATTTCCTCTTCCACAGTGTCATACATATGTAAAAGACTTTGTACCATATTTATCTCCCATTCTCCTCTTTTCTCCCCTTTGCACTCCAGCCAAACCCCTTCCTCTTTTCCACAACTCTCCATCCTATTTTCATGTAATTTGTGTGTAACTAGAATTGCTTGATGTTTTGGCATGGCATATTAACTTTCATATGGAAAGGAAGACCCTAAGAAATGCCTAGATCTGAGTGGTTTTATTCTAGGATTGATAAACAGTGCAATAATGGATGAATGAGATCAAGGAATATTATTAATTAGTTGTGTTTATCCAAGTGATGCTTAGCAACAGCAGTTTATTCAGGTTCCTCTTGCTATTCCTCCACCTAGGAAGATGAAGGTATTCCTGTCTTATGAATACAGATGGGACACCTGTCATGAAGAAGTCTTATGATCTGCTTCAGGGGAAGTCCATTGAATCCTTCCTGGCCATGTAGTTCGTCAAGTTCCTTTGACTTAAATATTTAATATATCCAATTTTAAAATAGTATGTTCTGAATTCTGTTATCCAATAATATTAAATGAATCACAGGTGTTCTGTGACATTTCCTTAGGTACATAAAGAAGCATCTACTTACTCCAGATAGAGAGGGTAAAGAAAGAGTTACCATAGACCAAAGAAAGGGTTTCGTTTTAGCTAGAGTTTTACTGCTGTGAACAAACATCATGACCAAAGCAACTCTTATAAGGACAACAATTGATTGGGGCTGGCTTTTGGGTTCAGAGGTTCAGTCCATTATCATCAAGGCAGATACATGGCAGCATACAGGCAGGCATGGTGTAGGAGGAGCTGAGAGTTCTACATCTTCATCTGAAGACTGCTAGCAGAATACTGACTTCCAGGCAGTTAGGAAGATGGTTTTAAAGCCCACATCCACACTGACACACCTAGTCCAACAAGGCCACACCCACTCTAACAGGGCCATACATTCTAATAGTACCACTCCCTGGGCTGAGTATATAAAAACCATAACAGTGAAGAAATGAGTTTATTGGTGATACTTACAGAAGTACAGCTGAGTCATGGGTATGTGCCACCAGGAGTGAGCTGAGTAACTTACAGGTTGTCACACCACCAAGAAGTCTCACCTCAGTCAATTGTTTATCTTTTTAATGGTCATTGAAATCTTGGGGAATGATTAAATATTTGTTTGAAGGACCTTTCATTAATTGTGCTACTATGAGATATAATTGGGTGGTTTTAAAATTGTAAAGCATTATACATTACTCTCACGAATCATTATCATTGTTGAAAGTTGGAAATTTTATCATTATGTAAAAATTAAGTCCTGGTCTTTGGAAAAACCACAAGGTGAGACCCACTGTTTAGCTCTCACCATAGAGCCAGAAAACATCTCATGACATAATATTTCTTTGTATATTTATCACATGTGATCAGAGATAAGTGGCAAAGAGCTAACAGTATTACCACTTATAAAACAAACCAGATAACAAGAAAGTACTATCAGATGGTGTTGCTAAGCTGTGAAAGAGGCCTGCTTATCAAATGAGGTCTTCTTTCCTTCCTCAATCCTCTGTGAGATCTGTAGCTATTGCTTTATCTTTTTTTTTTAATGGTGTTTGGTAGGAATCATCATAGTGTTTGGTAGTAAACATGAATATTTCTGCTCAGCTTTAGGCTTATATTTTTCAAAACCTTCTTTAATATGGTTCTTAAACACTTCAACCTCCCTTGTGACTCATGAACCAAAGGTAGGGGGAAAAGATGGCTAATAGGACAAGGGGCACCTGGACCTGTTCAAAAGTAGTTTCTTGGGGGTGATTTCAATTTTCATTGTCTGCAAAACACCAAATACAAATCAGCAGTACTGAGTTGATCCAGAAGAAACCATGAGGTTACACCAATTGGCAAGAAGCATCTGGAACACCAACAGAAGTTCTTTGGTGCATTTCTCTGTAAGAAGTTAAGACAAGTGAAGATCAGAAAAGAAAGCAAAGTGATCCAATGCTAGAGTATCATCAGTGAAGCCCAGTATCAGTGAAGCCCAATAAATCCAGCAAGGTAAACCAATGCCAGAGTATTGTCCACTGTACATTGGGTTATATTTATATTCTTTTCAAGCATCATATGTCCTCTCAAGTGTCCACTCCAGCAAAACATTGCATGCTGTTTCATCAGGAAGCTTCCAGAGAAACACCACATGTCTTTTCTCAACAAAACATCTCCACATGTTTCTGCTTCAGCAAAACATCCTCTCATAAGACAGTTTCCAGAAAAACATCACATGAAACAACTGAGTCTCCGAAGAAACTAAAAATTCCCACTTCACTCAGCTATACCTAAAGCCTGTTTCTTGAGACTCTTCCCTTTCATTTTAGGACTGCACTCTGAAAGCCACCTTCCAGTTCCTGCTCCTTCCCCATCCTCTTTCTTTCCTTCCACTTCCTACCCCTCAAATGTATCTGTTCAATGTGTGCTGCTCACAGCCTTCTCCTTGATAGGTAGCCAACAACCACTAACTACTTACTATTCATTCAATCCTCTAGTGATCAGTGATGACTAATCTTGATTGTTGACTTCACTGACTTGAAAAAGCACCTCTAGGTATGTCCTGTTCCCCCTCCCTCCGATGATTAGATAATATAGATTCTGCTCTAATTGCCACGGACCGGGACTCAATCCGTGCGGATCAGAGTCTTGGACAGATGGGCATAGAGTGTCAATCCCCATCCAAATCCATGCCCATCTGTCTGAGACTCTGATTCCCATGGACTGGGGAAGGCCCAATGAGCCCCGGTCCATGGCACTCCAATGAAAAGTTTAATCTATTGATGGAATCAAATTTTGAGATAGGGAGGTGGTTGAAGTTCAGAAAGTGGGAAAATGGCCATTGGGGATTCCTCATTAGAAGTTATACTTTGCTCTGGCCAAAACCTATTACTATTCCACTGGGCTTTATGGCCACCATGAGGTGAAGACCTTACTCCGTCACATGTTTCAGTCACCATGACATTCTATCTAATTGCATGGGCCAAAGAACCATGGACTGAAATAACTCTAACCATGAGCTAAAATAAATCTTTGTTCTGTTGCTGTGGACTGGACTCAGTCAGTCCCTCAACCCTCGGGAGAATCAGGGTTTCAGTACTCTGGTTGGCAAGAAGTTGACAGGGTGACAAACAGACATGAACACCAGAGAGAATGTTGAATCTGAGTGTAATTTCTCAAAGTGAGCATCAGACTTACATTACAGAAGAAAACAAGGAAGTTAATTGATACATTACAGTCATCCAAGGTACATTGAGGTTACCTGAGGCAAAATGACTCTTTACACAAAACATAATGCATACATAAACGTTTGCAGGAACCAGGCCGTGTTTACAACTGAGATAAAAATCAGTGTTTACCTAAAGTCAGCTTATTCTTAGAAACCAGGGGCAAGGGCTTCATGTCTTTGACATAATTAATCCACTTTCTCCCTAGGCCATTGTAAATTCCTGTATATGGGAGTGACTTAGCTTTTATTATAAGTATTTACTCTAGTTCCTTCTTAGATCACAACCTTCTTTCTTCCTAGGCCAATGTAAATTCCTGTATATGGGAGTGACACAGTTGTTATTCTAAGTTTACTTTGTAGAACTAGCCCTGAGATTTCTAGCTCTTTTTCCAGTAAATTGTAATGCCCGGTTTCTTTCACTATCTACATTGGAGGCATTTTGTCTGAATGAGTAGCATTCTTCCTAAATTTAAAACCCAAGGTTGGCTCAACAATTTCCTAGGATATTGGAACACTGGTGGAGGCTAATCTAATTTAGTTATATGCCAAATCATTCCTTGGAGGCACTTATAATAAAACAATATTGAAGGAAAGCACAAAGATCTGTTCACCCACTGATGTAGGGACAAGTTTGGAACATTCATGCTATGTGATGCCAAGACTCCAGGAAACTAAGTTTCCATGAAACTTTTTGCCTCAGAACTGCATCCTAGCTTTTGGACCTGGCACACAGACATCACTGGAGTGGGTATGGCATTCTGTTAATTGTTATCACTCAAGTATTGGGTCACAGCACCTTCAGGCCACTATTATACAAATTTTGCTATATATGACTCAAAGAGATTAAGTAATCACTCTAGTTACATAGCTTCTAGGGGAGAAGCTGGAGCCCAAAGTCAGACAGCCTGGTTGGAGTTCTGTCACTTAACTGTTTCATAACCTTTAAAAAACACATATACAGTAGGAACCTGATGGGATACATGTCTGTCTTGCCACTGGGGTGCCTGAACACTGCCAGCAAGCCACTCAGAGGAGACAGAACACAGTCAATGTAGGAGTCCCAGCCCATGTTTCCTCTGATGAGAAACAGCAAGGTCTGGGATGGATGCTGTGGTTCTCAGTCTTCCATGTACCCAGATCCACTGGAGTACCATGGGGAGTTGAGAACCAGGTCTGAGAGTCAGAGCTTCCCTACAATGCCAGGCAGGAAGGGGATGGCTGAGACTGGGATGGGACATAATCCACTTTGGTTTTGAATGAGTGAGTGGAGGAGCTGAAAGAGAGACAGCCTTCTCAAGGAGATTTTGTAAGGCCTCCCCTGCTTGATGAAGGAGATGGTCCTTGCTTGTCCATACTATTTTATTTTATGTTGGATGTGAATGCATACATCTTACTCAGGGTGAACCAGGGATTAAATATCTTTTTCAGAAAAGAATGCACAGGAAGGAAAGTTCATTGAGTAAACTCTTGGGGCTTACCTAGTGTTGGGGCCTCCACTGGCAACTCCCTCTAAGCATGGTATTGCGCCCCTTACAGACACGCTAAGAGTTGCTCCCTGGACGTCCCAGAACACAGCATTCTCATCACCGCCCACTGTCAACGCCCACTCGTCGCCCGGACCAACCACCAATGTCGTCACCGTCACCACCTACTTGATTGGACCCGCCTTCTGGACACAGCTCTGCTGAGGACCGGACCGCGCGCCATTGAAAGATTGAGACGATGCGATGCGACACTGAGAGAGACACACAGCAGAGACAATGGGACATGCGGGAGAGGGTTGGGTTCTCCCGCGTGTAATTAATAAATAATGTTCTTTCTTGCAGCTCATCTCTATTTTAGGAAGTTTAGTTCTTCAGTACGAACCCAGTCCAAGGTGTTTTCTGCCCACGCAGACAAGGCGCCTGTAGCATGACGCAGAAAAACACAAGAGAAAAACACAAGTGGCACCCAATACAATGCTTAGAGGGAGGCGGGAGAGACCCAACAACCTAGATATCTTATTAGCATGGAAAACTCCAGGTTTTTATGCTATATTATCAGTTATCATAGTTCTCCAAGTGGGGTGTCATGGTAACATGTTCTAGGAGATGAAGAGCTTGGTGGGGAGCTGGTTCCACACCTACTATTCTCAATTTTGAGATTCTCCAGGGTTTTGAACCTGCTTCAACCTTACCAGTTCTTCTGTTGAGAGACCAGATCTTTTGGGTTCAGACTCCATCTTAGAGAATCTCACCTAAGTTTGAACTCAAGTTAACTAATAGGTGGGTACCTAGCACCAGTTTCAACCCCTCCAACAAAACCTGAGTCTAGCACCAGTTTCCAGGTTATCCCCCCAAACATCTGGACCTCTAGGTTACAAGCCTGCTCTTGACACTTCACTTCCTAACAATCATAAGTCAGGAAGAAAACAGAAGTTAAGTTTATGGTTTGGCTCCCAGCACCAGCCAATTCTGTTAAAGGCCACAATAGCACCCCCGCCCCAATTAGATGCTTGCCACGTTAGAAACACTCACCACTTGCTTGCCATTTCCTATAAAACCTTGTCCCTATGAAAGTTCGGGGCTGCTTCACCAAACCTCCCTGTGGGTTGGTGGTTAGTAAGCCCAAGATCGAGCTTGTAAATAAAGACCTTAGTGTGACTGCATTGGAATTTGGTCTTTTGGGGTTCATGAATACTTCCTGGTAAAACATTGTCTCATGGCATGGTTTACTTGTTCCACAGGAACCTTTGTTTTAGGGGCCAGAAAAATGGTTGCAGTAAAATACTGAGTTTGAAAGAGTTAGGGAGTAGTCAGTTCCTCCTGAATTCCCCAAAGGGACATTGAAATTAGTTTATTCTGAAGCTATGACACTATGCAGTGGAAGCAGTCTTGGTAGCTCTGATCCCAGATGACTTCCACTTATGACTTTCCCATTCCTGCTATTGGTGCTACCATGGCTATTGTCATCAGAAACTAAATCAGAGGTCTTTGGGTTATTCACCTTCTAATTCTACAGATCAGATCTGTCCTGGTTTATAAACAATACTATCCCTTGTCTCTACTTATAGGCCTCTTTTCAATCTGGTGGCAATGCACACACTTTTTTAAAAATTAATTTATTCATTTATTATTATTTTCTTTATTTACATTTCAAATGCTATCCCGAAAGTTCCCTATAACACGCCCCACGCCCCTGCTCCCCTATCCACCCACTCCCACTACTTGGCCCTGGCCTTCCCCTGTGCTGGGTCATATAAAGTTTACAAGACCAAGGGGCCTCTTTTCCCAATGATGGCCGATTAGGCCATCTTCTGCTACATATGCAGCTAGAGACATGAGCTCAGGGGGTACTGGTTAGTTCATATTGTTGTTGAACCTACA